>NC_134357.1:34484436-34709436 GCF_048569485.1 Anomaloglossus baeobatrachus | reverse complement strand
CACAGTGATGTCACAGTACAGGGATAATACACACAGTGATGTCACAGTACAGGGATAATACAGTGATGTCACAGTACAGGGAATACACACAGTGATATCACAGTACAGGGATAATGCACACAGTGATGTCACAGTACAGGGATAATACACACAGTGATGTCACATTACAGGAATAATACACACAGTGATGTCACAGTACAGGGATAATACCCACTGTGATGTCACAGTACAGGGATAATACACACAGTGATATCACAGTACAGGGATAATACACACAGTGATGTCACAGTACAGGGATAATACACACAGTGATGTCACAGTACAGGGATAATGCACACAGTGATGTCACAGTACAGGGATAATGCACACAGTGATGTTACAGTACAGGGATAATACACACAGTGATGTCACAGTACAGGGATAACACACAGTGATGTCACAGTACAGGGATAATACACAGTGATGTCACAGTACAGGGATAATACACACAGTGATGTCACAGTACAGGGGTAATACACACAGTGATGTCACAGTACAGGGATAATACACACAGTGATGTCACAGTACAGGAATAATACACACAGTGATGTCACAGTACAGGGATAATACACAGTGATATCACAGTACAGGGATAATACACACAGTGATGTCACAGTACAGGGATAACACACAGTGATGTTGCAGTACAGGGATAGTAGGATATGATGTCACAGTACAGAGATAATACACATGGTGATGCCACAATACTGGGTTAATGCACAAGTTGATTTCACAGTACAAAAATATTAAAGGGATTTTCCTGACTGAATATACATTTCTCCAGTCAGTGTATGTTATGTGACTGCACGTGGTCAAATCCTGACAGTATGCATAATGCACATTATTAGGATTCCCAGCTTGGGCCGATGGTGACAATTTGCATAGTTGCAGTTCGACGCCAATAAGCAACTTTTCCTGCTTCTCTCGATTTTCTATGAAGAGAAGCAGATCAGCAGCTAGTCAGCTGGACCACCCACTTGAGCAGGACAGGCCTCCGAGGAGCTGACTGGAGCCAATCATTAGCTCAAACCTTATTACCAAATATCATCACATACCCAATTAAATTAAACAATACTAACCATTTCCACATAGAGCAGTTATATAAATGGGGGGTAAATAATTTTTTTATATGGAAGTTTGATGAAGAACAGCGTTTCCTATGCCTTGAGGAGATTTCATTCTCTACTTTGTGGTTCATCTAGATGTGGCACTTTGCTCCCTCGTACGCCTTTATTACTTGGACTAGCGGAATTTCTTGACTGCCTCGGCCACATTAAGTGGAGTTTATTATAATCCACTGGGGAGATTTCAGAGATACACACATAAAGATTGTCAGAAAGAAAATCAATATTTTCTTTGTTAGTCTGAACTGTAGAAAACGGCTAAATCGTAGGTCAAAGTTGTCGGCCCCGTAATTGCTCAGGTGCTGACTTATTTGTCATGAGATAATCAAGTTCCCGTCCTACAAGTTTCAACAGCTTAAAATACAAGATTCCCAGTGATCGGGATACAACATCTCTGACTTGTAAGATCTCACCCGGTCTCCTGCAAATGTATCTGTCTTTTTACGAAAAACCTGTAGAAAAGTATGGTCATGGTTTTGGTGGACATCCCAGTCTAGTTTGTCTAGGAACTGTTCAAGATCTCTTGCTCTGTAACTTTCCATGAGTGGGCGGCTGCTGTTCATGAGCATTCTTCCAGAACTATAAGTGCTGGAACGTTTTTCCCTTACTTCTCAGTATGCCTACTATTGTCCAATAGGTAATGAAGAACATGGTACTTGAAGTCAAGAGAACAAGTCAATATAATTTATTGGCTGATATATTCATACAAGCAATGCATGACGTTTCGGTCACATTGCCCTTCATCAGATTTCCAATAGTTCATAGACAGAATGGAAATACGTGTAGTGAATAACGCTCATGAAAAGCAGAATTTCATGGGTGCTATTCACTCACAATGTTATCGAACATCAGAGAATGTTCTTTATAAGAGTGTGAGGTGGAGGAAGCAGGACTCACAGGCTTTCTCTATGAGTGGGTGGAGGAAGCAGGACTCACAGGATTTCTCTATGAGTGGGTGGAGGAAGCAGGACTCACAGGCTTTCTCTATGAGTGGGTGGAGGAAGCAGGACTCACAGGCTTTCTCTATGAGTGGGTGGAGAAGCAGGACTCACAGGCTTTCTCTATGAGAGGGTGGGGAAGCAGGACTCACGGGCTTTCTCTATGAGTGGGTGGAGGAAGCAGGACTCACAGGCTTTCTCTAGGAGTAGGTGGAGGAAGTGTCGCGGGCGGAGGGTCCGCGCTCGCTACGCTCGGGTCCGCGGCTGCTGCTGCTCGGTGGCTCGAGCGGTGGGCCGGACCCGGGGACTCGAGCAGCGCTCCTCGCCCACGAGTGAAAAGGGGGGTGGTTTGTTTGGGGAGATAGTCCGTGACGCCACCCACGGGTCGTGGTGATAATGGGCACCACCGCTGTTGATGACGGGGATCCCGGGAGCGATGGCAGGGAGCAGCTAGGATGTTGGTTACCTCTCCGTGGGTAGGGGTTGGTGATCCCGGGGCCCGGTGGTGGTACAGGGAGGCAGAGTAGCTGGGGTGCAGGGTTGCGGAGGCAGCGCGGCACGGTGCCGGATGGCACTGTTGTACTCACTCAGGCACAGATTCACAGAGTCTCTGGTAAACCAAACGGCTGGGTGGACGGGTCCCGCAGCCGGCTGCAGTGTCTTTGCTCACCCCGGACAGGTTGATGGTGGCTGTCTTTCACTGCACCTTTGTAGAAAGTATTGACTCCGATGGTTTCCCAACGGTAGTCCGCTCCCCGGCGTGTATGTACCAAAGGAGCCCGTTTTGCCCGCAGGCGCTGGCCCTTGGATCTCTAGCCTATGGCGGTGGCTTTTTATCCTCACTGTATGGACTGTTGCCTTCTGTCGGGTCTTGGGTGTTAGGGAACCCCTGGGGTTCCGGTCACTCTCGGATTTGACCGTTGTCGGCGGCTCCTAGCCTTGTCGGGGTCCGATGGCCCTGCCTTTGTGCTTGGTACAAATCTGCTCCCCGGCTCGGTACCGGCGGGCCACCGCCCGTCCCCGGTCCTATGGTTCCGCTAACTTGCACCACCTCCTGCAGACGGCCACCACTGTCTGCCGACCTTGCTGACAGTGCCTGGGCTCCGACCCAGACACTAACAGGTTCTGTCCTCTCACTTTCACCTCCAAACTGAACTGAACTGACTGCTTTTCCCGCCTCCAGACGTGTTAACTCCTCGGTGGGTGGGGCCAACCGCCTGGCTCCGCCCCACCTGGTGTGGACATCAGACCCTGGAGGGAGGCAACAAGGGTTTTGTTTGACTGATGTAGACTATCCAGGGGAGGGGGTGTGTGTGATGTTGTGTTTGTGACTACCTGGCTAGTCCAGGGCGTCACAGAAGCAGAACTCACAAGCTTTCTCTGTGAGTGGGCGTAGGAAGCAGGACTCACAGGCTTTCTCTATGAGTGGGCGGAGGAAGCAGGACTCACAGGCTTTCTCTATGAGTGGGCGGAGGAAGCAGGACTCACAGGCTTTCTCTATGAGTGGGTGAAGGAAGCAGGACTCACAGGCTTTCTCTATGAGTTGGTGGAGGAAGCAGGACTCACAGGCTTTCTTTATGAGTGGGCGGAGGAAGCAGGAATCACAGGCTTTCTCTATGAGTGGGTGGAGGAAGCAGGACTCACAAGCTTTCTTTATGAGTGGGTGGAGGAAGCAGGACTCACAGACTTTCTATATGAGTGGTTGGAGGAAGCAGGACTCACAGGCTTTCTCTATGAGTGGGTGGAGGAAGCAGGACTCACAGGCTTTCTATATGAGTGGTTGGAGGAAGCAGGACTCACAGGCTTTCTCTATGAGTGGGTGGAGGAAGGACTCACAGGCTTTCTCTATGAGTGGGTGGAGGAAGCAGGACTCACAGGCTTTCTCTATGAGTGGGTGGAGGAAGCAGGACTCACAGGCTTTCTCTATGAGTGGGCAGAGGAAGCAGGACTCACAGGCTCTCTCTATGAGTGGGTGGAGGAAGCAGGACTCACAGGCTTTCTCTATGAGTGGGTAGAGGAAGCAGGACTCACAGGCTTACTCTATGAGTGGGTGTAGGAAGCAGGAATCACAGGCTTTCTCTATGAGTGGGTGGAGGAAGCAGGACTCACAGGCTTTCTATATGAGTGGTTGGAGGAAGCAGGACTCACAGGCTTTCTCTATGAGTGGGTGGAGGAAGCAGGACTCACAGGCTTGCTCTATGAGTGGGTGGAGGAAGCAGGACTCACAGGCTTTCTCTATGAGTGGGTGGAGGAAGCAGGACTCACAGGCTCTCTCTATGAGTGGGTAAGGAAGCACGACTCACAGGCTTTCTCTATGAGTGGGTTAGGAAGCAGGACTCACAGGCTCTCTCTATGAGAGGGCGGAGTAAGCAGGACTCACAGGCTCTCTCTATGAGTGGGTGTAGGAAACAGGACTCACAGGCTTTCTCTATGAGTGGGTGGAGGAAGCAGGACTCACAGGCTTTCTCTATGAGTGGGTGGAGGAAGCAGGACTCACAGGCTTTCTCTATGAGTGGGTGGAGGAAGCAGGACTCACAGGCTCTCTCTATGAGTGGGTGGAGGACCTAACAGCAATTTAAAGAAAAACAAGATATAACCCAGCACTAAACATTTCGCAACCACTTTCTTACAATAGTTAATGCAGTTCTATCACATCTACCAAGTGACAACCAGAGAATTATAAGAATCAGAGAATTATTACAACTAAAGCCAATAAATCCCATTCGGCATAAATTCAGCCCGGGCTGTCAGTCGAGTGTGCGGCGTGAAAGCAGCAGTTGTAGAATGACCCTCATTATCACATTGCCCAGCAATCCCGGCTCACCGCTCTGCACTAAAACTTTTTTTTTTCGAAACAGAAATCCAGCACATTTTAATGCCAGCTGCGTCAGCAGTTCCAGAAGGAGATTAAGAAGGGAGGTGCCAAAGAGCAAATGAAATCCTAAAAAGCGCTAAAAAAATAAATAAATATATATATAATAAGCCAATAAGCAAAATGAAATGGAGAAGCCGACGAGCAATTTTTGAAGAAAGTGTAGGACGGAGAAAGAAAAAAAAGGGATAAAATGAGGGTTTGTGAGATATCGCCGTCAAACGGTACTAGAGGGAAGGATAAAGTTGTCATTTCATGTTACCGCCTATATATTTCATTCATTTCCACCCGTCCTCGCCATGTAATGTGATGCACAACTGGATAGCAGCGGCGGGTGTGTGATTACAGGAGGGAGCTCTGCAGAACATCTTGGGAGATGACGTTCAACAACGTCCAAGACCTGTATGCCGCCCATCACTGCTGTAAAAGGGATTGGCACTATGTGGCGGCATAGTAGCCGAGGCAGAATTCATTAACATAAAATAAAATAAAAGTAAAATACGCGCTTAATCTTCACCGTCCGCACATTCTGCAAAACAGGCTTTAATTTACCAGAAGACATACAGCACCATTGTAACAATAGAAGGACGGAGATTGCTACAGATTTTTTGGACGGCATTTCTATACCCAGTAAGGTGTTGTAAAGATTTTTCCAATTACTTTATACCCATTATATGTGCTCTGCGTAGCGGAACTTCATCTCTACAAACCCTGACGTCGAGGATTTTTTTTCTCTTGTTGTGAACGACATTTCAGCTATAAGAACAACATTATAAATGTAACGTCCGCGGTTAGCGATTCTGCGATTCAATTCAGGAGAACTTTTGAATATTTCACATTTATTCCACAATTGAGCCGCCTTCTCTGACAAAAATGACTCGATGCTTTAGGCCTGCAACACACATCCGTGCCTCCGGTACGTTTTTGCACGTACCGGAGAAACGGAGACACGTTGACCAATGTTACCCTATGGGTGATGGCACACACGCGTAAAATCACACGGAACGTGTGTCCGTGTGGTAAGTACGTGTGTGCGTTTTCCCGCACGGATGACATGTCCGTTTTTGGCTGTCAACACGCTAAAGTCAATGGGTCCATGCCTGCACGGACGGCACATGTAGCATGTCCGTGTTCAGCACGTATCGTCCATGTGCGTTTTTTATCCAAAGATCAGGAACACTTGTTTCCAATCGATCAGGTCAATTGTCAAATTGTCAAATGTCCTGATGTTTCAATTGGTGATGCACAAGGCCAAGGATGTTGTCAAAAGGACGTTATGGTTATATGGCAGTATGCTTGAAATTTAGGTGGAAATTTGCGCATTTCTCCATAAAGAATATTAAAATGGCCATGCGTCTTCCTTAGCTTGACAAGGGGGTGGATCCACATCCTTTTTTCAACAGGTGGTTCATATTCAAGCATATGTCTCCTAACCCCAAATCTCCTAGATATCAACCATAGCAAATACATGGTTGCTTCATTGGGGAGAGACATTTTGGAGTCAGTCTAATGAGTGGAAGAGCCTAAAAACAATGATTTGAAATGTTTTTAAACCTTATCCACCGATGAGGGACGGAAATTGACCAATTAACAACACCAGGATCTCATGATGAAGGATTAACAACGTTATTTGGGTAAGAATGCGGACCTCTAAAAACAGACGGCACACGGATTGCATACGTACGTATTTTATGCCAATACAGACATTCCACACGTACACACGGATGTCATACGTACGGGAGAAACGCCCCTAAACAACGGAACACGGACCCGAAAAACGGAACGTGAGACGCAAACGTTTTTTATGCGGAAGTGTGTTTTAGGCCTTAGAAGGATGCACACAGGGTTCACATGGGGCCCCCCCCCCCCCGAGTCAGAAATGCCTTAACTAGTATATGGTGATACTATAACATAGTTAGGTACCTATTCCCACATGCAGTTATTAATGTCAATGAAAAACTAAAGAAAAAAAATGCTGCGTTTTCAGTTATTTTTCCTCTTAAAGCAGAATCTGATTTCTCCAAAAAAGTGACAAAATAAAAAAATGATCGCCTGTCTTCTTTTTTGTGTTTGCAAGCAGCGAGCATGTGACTGCTGCAGCCAATGTAATGAAAATCACGCACGTTTTTTACGATGTGTCAATGCTGCGTATTGTCCTCCGTGTGCCGTGTGTTATGGCACACGTGTGTTCTCCGTGTGCTATCCGTGATAACACACGGAGAACGGGAACTTTCTACTCACCTGTCCCTGGCGTCGCTGTCCGTGGTGCTGATCTTCGGTCTCCGGTCCTGCCGTCTCCCCGCTGCTGCTGCTTCCGGCCACAGTGGAGTGAATATTCAATGAGCATAATGAGCGGGGGTTGGAAGCAAGTGACAGCAGCGGCAGAGACAGCAGGGCTGGAGAAGGTGAGTATAGATTTTTTTTTTTTTTTTACATGTGTCACATGGATCACATCCATGCGGTCCGTGTGCGGGTCGTTTGACACCCGTGATGCTGGAGAAAAACGCACATGTCTACGTGTGGAGCACACGGGCACATGTATGCTCCGCACGTACACACGGTCCATAGCAAAATGGGTCTATGTGTGCCCGTGTCTCCGGCATGTGAGGAAACGGACCAAAACGTACCAGAGACACGGACATGTGAAGGAGGCCTTATAGAGTTTTTCAAGAATGTAACAAAATGGCCCCCGTCATGTAATTCAAACGGCAACTCATTCTATTAACATCATGAATGGTTACAGTCTGAAAAACACGGCACCCAAGACCTGTGTCTAAACTGACAGGGCAGATGTTTCCTTAAAGGGAAGCTGTCACCAGATTTGTGGCCTATAACCTGCGGCCACCACCAGTGAGCCCTTATATATAGTATACTAGAATGCTGTATATAAGAGGCCAGGTCACTCTGTATAACGTAAAAAACATCTTTTATTATACTCACCTGCCAGACTCACCTGCCAGGCGGTTGGGTTCGATGGGCATCACTGGACTCGGACCGGAGCCTCCTATCTTCCTTCCATCGCCGTCCTCCTTCCCTGCTCTGGGAGGATGACACATCCTATGTTATCTAGAGAGAGGCCGCCATTGTGCTCCTGCGCACGCGCACTTCTCTCTGCCCTGCTGAAGACCGATTAAAGTATTGTAGTGCGCATGCGTGGGCAGTCTTTGACCACTCCCTGCGCATTACAGTACATTGCTCTGCCCTCAGCAGGGCTGAGAGAAGTGCGTCTGAGCAGGAGCGTAATGCCGGACTCTGTGTGGATGACATAGGATGCGTCATGCCCACGGGGCTAGACAGGAGGACGGTGATGGAAGGAAAAGATGAGGCACTGGACTGAGACCAGCGACAGCCATAGGACCGGACCGCCCCTAGGTGAGTATAATAAAGATGTTTTTTATGTTATACAGAGTGACCTGGGATCTTACATACAGTATTCTTGAATGCTGTATATAAGGGCTCACTGGTGGTGGCCGCAGCTTATAGGGGACAAATCTGGTGACGGGTTCCCTTTAAGCACACATACCAGAGTTGTTAAACAAGGGCTGTAATAGGAGAAGAAATAAATCTTTTCTTTGGCTGTCTGACCATGTAGGATGAGAGTGGATAAAAAAAAAAATACTTTGTTCTCATTCAGTCAAGGAAGATACATTGCTTCTCCTGTCACACACTTCTTATGAGACAGCTCTTCTGTTAGTTGAAACACAGGTCTTGGGAGCTGGATTTCTTTAGGCTGCAGCCGGTCTGACCCATGACTAGAACAGGCTCTCGTTTGAATTATGTGATGGGAGCTATTTTGTTACATTCTTGGTGGACCCCTTTAAGTGCTTATGTGACGCCCTGGCAAAACCAGGGTGTCACAGAGCCTGCAGAAATCCAGCAAAGTGCAGGCCATTCTCCTCCTTGGCACCAACACAGTCCTCACACAGATCCACACCAACCAATCAGGCCCTACTCACCTCCTCTTCAGGAAAATGGGAGGGATTGGAAAGCACTGAGGAAGTGTTAGAGCAGAGTTTAGTCAGTCTGTGATGAGGTCAGTGAAAAGCTGACAGGGGAGGCTTGCAGCTCCCCGGAGCAAGTGGTAGCCAGGGGGTTGGGGCCCTGGACTACCGGACTAGGTGGCTGTAAGGGCCCTTGCTGTGCATCCGTGTGCGGGACCCGAGCACACCCCTGCAGAGGCTACCGACATCCGGCCTTGGTTCACTATAAGGACTCTGTGTGACTGTAATCTGAATAGTGAGTACACCAGTACCCTCAGGCACAGCGCCGTGCTACGCCGCCCTGCCCTGCACCCCTCCAGCAGCTCCGTCGTCATAACCCCAGTGGGCCCCGGGACTCACACCCCCTACCCACGGAGAGGTCAACACCTAGCTGCGCCACAACACCGCCACCTGGGAGCCCCCACCATCATCAGCAGCGGTGGTGCCAATGTCGCGGGCGGAGGAGGGGATGCCACGCTCTCCCTACTGCTGCTCGGGTCCGGCTGCGGCTGCTGCTGCCGCTGCCGCTGCTCGGTGGCTCGAGCGATGGGCCGGATCCTGGGGACTCGAGCGGCGCTCCTCGCCCGTGAGTGAAAGGGGGTTTTTGTGTGTGGGGATTGTTTATTGTCCGTGACGCCACCCACGGTTGTGGTGATTTGTTGACACCACCGCTGCTCTGTATGGGGATCCCGGGAGGGATGGTATGGAGCAGCCAGTTGTTGTGTTGCCCCTCCGTGGGTAGGGGTTGGTGATCCCGGGGCCCAGTGATAAGGTGGGAGATGCAGGGCTTGGTGGGCGCAGGGACGCGGGGGCAGCGCTGTGCCTTGCGGCACTGCGATACTCACTCAGCCTGAGACGATGACACAGTTCTCGGTAAAACACACGACTGGAAAGACGGTTCCCACGGACGGCTGCACTTGCTTTCCCCAGTAGGTGACGGTGGCGGTCCCTCTGTCCTGCACCTATGTTGATAATGGTTGCGATGGGTTCCCACCGGTAACCCGCTCCCCGGCTTGGATATGGGCCGGAGGAGCCCTACTTTGCCCGCAGGCGCTGGCCCTGAGAAACTGGTGCCCTGGCGGTGGCGGTGTCTCTCTGTAACGGTCGGACTGTTGCCTTCAATCGGGACTTGGTTGTTTGGAGACCGGCGTCCCCTTCACTGACGGATTTGGCAAATTCACGGCGACTCCTAGCCAATGCCAGGGTCCGAGAGGCCCCTGCCCTGGTGCTGACTGTTCTTCGTATACTGTTCCAGACCGCCGGGTCACTACCCGTCCGCGGTCCTTCCAGCAACCTCCGAGCAGTCCCCCTGCAGACTGTCACCGCCGTCTGCTGACCTTGCTGTCACTGTCCGGGCACACAGCCGGACCAACTTCAGGCTTTACTACTCTCACTTCAGCTTTTCTCTTTAGCTTTTCTCCAACTTCTTTCTACTTCACTTTCCTAACTTGAACTCCACTGTTTACTCCTTCCATCTCCTCCTTCAAACTCTATCTCTGATCAACTGCCTGGTTCTTCCCACCTTCAGGGCTGTGAACTCCTCGGTGGGCGGAGCCAACCGCCTGGCCCACCCCCTGGTGTGAACATCAGCCCCTGGAGGAAGGCAACAAGGATTTTGGTAGCCTTGGTGTTCCTAACTGGGGTGTAGGGTGTGGTGGTGTGATGACCTGTGACCCCTGGCTTGCCCAGGGCATCACACCAACAATCACCATGACCCGTGGGTGGCGTCACGAACAATCTCCATAGCGGCCCCGGCCGCGCACCCGCCCGATCACCGACACAATCCCCATTTTCACTCTTGGGCGAGGAGCCCGAGCCCCGGGTCCGGCCCACTCGAGCCACCACGGAGAAGGTACCGGACCCGAGCGTGATCTCCCCGGGAAGCCCCCGCGACGGGGGACTGGCCCCCGCCCGCGAAACTTACATGCCATATTTTACTGTTTATCACTAGGGATGATCGAATACTTCTAGCATTCGACTTTGCAAATATTTTCCAAATACCTCGCCGCTATTCGACTATTCGCGAAATCTGTATGACCTTTTTTAATGGGGTTTGGCAACATATTTAGAGCTGTCCATAGCCCCCAATAACGCTAACATAAATAAATAATAGATTCTCTCACATTTACTCCTTGCCGATCCAACGCAGTATCCCTGATCCTCATCGCAAACAGAAGAGACTCAGTGATGAGGAAAACATGGATCTATCATGGGTGTGTCACGTGTGACAGACAGTCATGCAATTTCTGGGCATCGAAGGTCACAGTGTTTTGCTGCACAGAATGCTCCCTGACTTTCTATTGTTCCTGCTGTTAGTATTCATTGGTATAGGTAGCTTTCCTGCTGAATTCATCTCTCCCTTTTGGACCCAGCAGGAGCTCGCCTTCCACCCAGCTGTTGATTGTCAGTATTCCCTTGATATTCCCTTGCTCTGGTGCTGGTGATATTTTCAGTTCATTCTAGCTCTGGTTGCATCAGGTGGCTTGTACTCCTCTGTGGTATCGTTCCTGAAAGCTCTGCTGAACTTCTTCCTGAGTCATCTGTGGATAAATAGTTCATGCATTTTCCCCCGTGTGTCTTCCTTGTGTCTTCTCTAGTGTTTAGTGGGGTTGACGAAGAGCTCATCCCATCCATTTCCCATCCATATTTAGGGCCCAAGACTAGGAATGCCTAGGGTCAAGTACTGCATAGGCGCAGAACCTATCTAGGATGGTGAGGGACCTCAGGGACAAGCAGTAGGTTTGGTCAGGGGTCACCATCATGTCTCCCAAGACACAGGGTTCCGCTTCTCTTCCATTTCACCGTGCGCTTGATACTTCCCCGTATCTAGCGTGACAGGACCAGAGTAAAGTCGCCCAATGACTTGGAGATATTGCAGAGCTGAGTTTGTCACAGAGTCCAATGCAGAACTGGTTCTGGAAAGATTGATTCCATAATATAACAACAGTCAGTTTGTCCATTGCACAACTAACAGCAAAATACCAGAATTACTCAGTAAAGCAAGACAAGTGGCAGAGCAGGGTTTGCCACAGAGTCCAAGGTACAAATGGCCACCAATATGACAGTTACCCATAGTTGTATCAGAACCAGAATGTGGAAGGTGGAGGACACGGTGGATCTAGGAGAGGTGAGTAGCGGTAAGTTATACTTTTTACTTAATTTGGTTCTTTTGATGGCTGTGGGGTAAACCTTCTTAAGGTACGGACACAGGTCGCATCCACAGAATATGGGTGAGGAATTGACCTAAATTTTTATTTTTCCAGCAACTGACTAATAATCATCTTTGAATAGTATGGAAATCAGAGACTGTGCAGAATAATGCTCGTAGATTAGTTGCAGGAATGGCTGTCCCACACATGGGTGATTTGCAGTTTATAACTGACTACAAGTTCCTCACCCCAAGTTTAGGTTAATTAACGTAAGTGCTGTGGATCCGTGCACCAGTGGGCTAGAAAGCCTCCGCTGCCTCCAAGTCAAGACTCCACAGCTTATTGTCCAAAAATACTTCTTCTATAATACATCACTGCAAAGAAGCTGCAAGCCGAGGTGCACAACTATTAATATCTGTAGCAGTGATGAATAGTGACTGCTAAAGCAAGTGGTGACATTTATAAACCCATTACAGTCACATAGAAGCCATATGTGCCAACGGTGTGTGACACATGCAACTAGTGACCGCAGAGAAACACTTTTACGTTATTATTGGATAACCATTCAAATAGTTAAAATTTCAAAGTATTTATAAAAATAAGCAACTTTACAATTTAACTCTTATTAAAAATACTCTGTATTCTCAAGAACAGAGGGATTTATATTTCTATAGGTTACTGTTCATTGCCTAGTTACCGACCACTTCTGCAACCTAAAAGAGTTGCTGGATTCCTAAGCAAGAAGCGCAAGCTTTCAAGATCATTGTTTGCAAGCATTGATCTGAAGATGGTCAGATCACTGGATCCAGCAAGTGTCGGTGTCCTTGCTCTTCTCCGATGCTGCAGAGATAAAGCTGTCTCTCCTACCAGCATCTGACAATGCATATTTCAGACCAGCTGTGGGTCTGTGCTGCAGGTCTGGACTGTCAATCTACAGGAGCGAATACCAGAATGGGGGAAATATATATCAGGATGGAGGACATATATACCAGGATGGAGGAAATATATACCAGGATGGGGGACATATATCAGGAAGGGGGCAGCATGTGGGACATATATATCAGGATGGAGCCAGGATGGGGACATATATACCAGGATGGGGGAAATATATACCAGGATGGGGGACATATATATCAGGAAGGGGGCAGGATGTGGGACATATATATCAGGATGGAGCCAGGATGGGGACATATATACCAGGATGGAGGACATATATACCAGTAAGGGGCCCAGATTAGGGGACATATATAGTAGGATGGAGGACATATATACCAGGGTGGGCAAAGGATGGGGGGCATATAATAATAATAATATTCATTTATATAGCGCTGTTAATTCCACAGCGCTTTACATACATTGGCATATATACCAAGATGGGGAACATATAGACCAGGATCTGGAACATATATTCTAGACCAGGATGAGGACATATATACAAGGAAGGTGCCCAGGATAGGGGACATATATACTAAGATAGGGGACATATACACTACAGTTCAAAACTGGGGCCGCCTCGGTGATGTCAGGTCAACTGGAAGTTGACATGACATCACTGGACCTCAGAGGTCATGGAGCCCGGGGGTGACGGACGCAATGGGGATGATCGGACTGCAATAGCGCCACTCAGAGGCAGAATTGGCTGAACAAGATATTGGACAAAAGCCTTCCCTATCAGTTTTAAAGGGATGTGGCCAATATTGTAGAGTAGTGAACCACCCCTTTAAGTGCCGCATGCCTCCTGACGGTAGGTAGTGCAGCCATATTGGTTATATTTTTACGGCGACCTTTGTTAAATCTGGAACTTTTTTTCTGATAGAACATGGTGGAAATATTACACATGATGATTACTTGCTGAAAAAAATAAACAATATGGCTGCTTTTGTTGTCGTTTTGTTAATATGGCTGACGAGATATATATCGGAATGATGCCGATATCTCTGTTATTATGGAATATAAAAATCGACAAACTTTGGGATTTTCTCTAACTTTCCATGCACTAAAATCTGGCTATTTTTATTTTCGAGGGAAAAAGTCACCTTCAAATGACCTTGTCCCAGGACTTTATCCCTTTATATTCTCCTTTTTGTGCCATACAGACAGTACATTTCCTATCCTCTTCCTCCATCCTTCTCACCCCGCCTGGTATTTTACACTGTGTGAAGAATGAATAACTAATGAGAACCTCAATTGGAATAACAGAACAAAGACTCAGAACGGGTGCGGGAGCCAAAAAACCTTCAGAGCAAAGTCTAAGAAAAGTCCTTATTATTTAAGAGTAGGTTTGAGGGATCTTGACCCTTAGAACATGCGGCGGCATGTTTAGCAAATTAACAAGTCGTTTCCTATAAAATATACAATGGTGCCTCGGCCAAGGACGTGAACGCCATTAACCAGCGCTGTCATTTAAATTGACCTTAAAAAAAAAAAAATTACGGTATGTGAAAAACACGAATTTATGGACTTTAAGCAGCAGAGATGAGAGAATGCTGCAGTTTCACCCATTAGCAAACAACTTTCTAGAAATAATTGTGAACTATGATCCGTTCGCTAGAACAATGTTTAATATTTTAAGTCATTTTAATAAAGCACAAGTCGACTTTTCGTTCCAATGTCATTAACATGTATCAAGGGCCGTACACTACAGAGCGAAGCTAAAATAATGGATGGCTCATTAATGGACCCTTATAAAAATGCAAAAATACAAGATTACAAATTGATTTTGATTGGCCACGGTGTAATACTTTATTCCTGCTGCGGAGGCGTTGCAGGAAAATTCGACAATGGATTCACTCACAAATTAGTGTATAATTACACTCCCCCGACCATCCACATGTCCTGCTGTCCTCTCCTCACCCCGGAGCCTGTGCACTTGGCACAGATTCCCCAGGATGTTGCCTAATACGCGCACTCCGGCCCTCCTCCTATTACGGGGCTTGCACGTTATTTCCAGGAAATGCTTCTTAGCCTATAGCTGAGAGGCACTATGAATTTAAGGCACCTTCCCATTAGGGGAGATGCCTATGCAACACCTTTAGTTAGTTGGTCTTCAATCTGTTAGCTACTTAATTGTCAGCTCCTGAGCTCCTATCCTGTTATCCCTGTGTCAGTCTCCTGTCCCTGTGCCTGCCGTATCCACCATTCCTCTCCGTACCTGCCTGTCCATCCTGCCTCAGTCACCCTACCTGTATCTGTCTATACCTGAGTCCACCACGTGTCCTGGGGGTCAGCTGCCACAGTCACTTCCCTGGGATGGGTACCTGGCGCCTGCCTTATGGTAGGTGCTCAATTAAGCCCCTCACACTAAGGGGTAAGCCCGGTTCTCCCTGTGGTCAAGTGGGTCCACTAATCCCGCTCACTGCCCCTACACTGGCCACGAGCATTACAGAAACACCCCAAAATTGGAAGAAAAGTCAATGACGTGATAAACCTTTAGGCTCTGTTTACATGTTGCATTGTGGGGGGGGGGGGTTGCAGTTTTTTTTGCAGCAGATGTTCTTCACGAGATTTTGGAAGGTTGAGTCAAAACGAATTTGGATAAAAATATGTGAATGCAGTAGAGGCATAATGATCTTTGACCTGTTTGACTGCGGCCGGGCACATATGGAATGGAGGAGCAGTGATGCCAGTGCTTATTTCCCCTGGAAATACATAGGAAATGTCTTGCAGCTCAGAGACCTTCTGACTCCCTGCACCGCAATACTTGAGGCTGTCAGCTGACTTTGGCCTGCCCATCATAAGTGGTGCACGGCAGTGACGTCATATGCCGCTCATAATGAGTACACTGCCTGTTGAGGAAGCAGCGGAGAGTGACAACAATCATTTATTTTTTTCTAAAATGTGTTGAGGAAGAACAGAGGAAATTTTACCAGGAAGGGGTCAGGATGGGTGACATTAAAACAACAAGGGGCCCAGCATTAGGGACACTACGGTAGGAAGATGCCCAAGATTGGGACATTATTATAGGAAGGAACCCCAGATTGGGACATTATTAAAGGGAGGGGCCCAGCATGAAAGACATTATTACAAGAAGTGGCCCAGGATAAGGGGCGTTATTACAGGAAGGGGACACTATTACAGCAAGTGGTCATGATGGAGGACATTATACTAGAAAGAGGTCCTTTATGTGGACAATATTACAGGAAGGGGACAAGGATAGGGGACATTATTAAAGGAAGGGGCCTTGAATAGGAGACATTATTACAGGAAGTGTAATGATGGAGGACATTATACCAGAAAGAGACCGTTTATGGAGGACATTATTACAGAAAGTGGTCATGATGGGTGACAACATACCAGAAAGAAGCTGTTTATGGGGGACATTATTACAGAAAGTGGTCATGATAGGGGGACAACATACCAGAAAAAGGCCCTTTATGGGGGACATTATTATAGCAAGTGGTCATGATCGGGGACCTTATTAAAGGGAGGTGAACAGATATGTCTTTATAGGACCTACATTAATATTCAATGTAAAACTGTCCTGTCTTAATGTAGATGTTAATCTAAGCCAGTTAATTTAAAGCTATGTCTGTCACAGGGACCGGATGACAGGACCGGGACACCTAAGCTTACCCTCAGACTGCATGCCCTGCTGTCCCTCAGCACAGAGGTACACTTGATGGTAGTGAAGTCTGAGTCACCAGCGAGTCCCTGACACCTGTTCTAGCCTTGATGTAATTCCCGTCCTCCACCTCCACCCAAGGGTTGAGCTGGGAGCGGAAACACAAACCCCACAAACATCCATACCGTACAACCCAACCAAGACACCATGAACCGCTGCAACAAGCACCAAAACTGCAGCCAACAAAGCAAGTCACAGAAAGGGTCTCTCCAGCTCCTTTCTCCTCCTGACCAAGATTCCAAATGAATGAAAATAACCGGCACCCTCTGCTGGAAGCAGAGGGTATATATATAGGACCTGGGAGTGGTCCAAACTGGAAACACCTGACCTGGAGTCAGGAGCTGCTGAAAGGTAAGCTGACATTAACCCTCTCCTCCCCAAAGGAAAGGGAATCCATTTAATCAGCTGAGTCTCACACTGTAAAGTAAGACACTGACCCAGAACCTGTCACTAAACTTCATAACAGAGATAAGACCGTGACAATGTCTTAAAGGTACATTCACACAATATCCTGACGCAATTTTGCAGCATTCATTGATAAAAAAGGGGAATGGATTGTATGGTATGATTGTACCCTAAGAATTAAAAACTAATTTACAAATAGGACATAATTATCCATAATAAGAAGGTATTAATCCATGCTGGATGATGGACCACAGTTGATGTTTAGTCATAGCGCAGGTTTCACCCCAAGTCTTCACCCCCCACAGTTGCAGTTGCAGTTTGTCAGCCCAGATTGACAGCAAAATCTGAACACATAGTGACACGCCCACCAGGGCCGTGGGGCACTCGGAACCGGGCCGGTTCTGTTTCGGGAGGTCACGGTGGCAGGGCCCGACTCCGTGACCCGGGCGGTGTAGTTTAAAATGAGATGCTAGGGGATTATTTACATGGGATGAATAGTTGTGACGCCACTCGTGGTATGCGGCAAGATTTGGTGCCGCCGCTGCTATTCAGTTCACTGAGGGTCGGTGGTGACGTAGCGGAGTTGGTATAGCTCTCCAGAGGTAGAGCTGGGCCCCAGGGCTGTAGATGGAGTTAAGATGTAATGGCGGGGTGCAGAGCCAGGGGCGCAGACAATAACTGGGCAACACAGGAATGCAGTCACAAGGTCTTTACTCACAGTTGGCAGGGCCAGGTTATCACGACTAGTCAGAGGCTGCCCTCAGAGTCCAGAGTTCTGCTGTGATGGGCTCCAGCTGATCCCCGGATAGTTTGGAGGCACAACCCGATGCACCCTTCAATGTTCCTTCCCTGGTCGCCTTCCTGCGCTGGCCTCTCCCGCCTTCCCCGTGCTTCACACACAATGCCCTGAGCCAGTGTCTGCGGATCCTTTTGATGGGAGGCTATCCTGCCTTGTCCCTTGGTCCTATGTGGTCACCTTTTCAGTGGGTTATGTGAGATGGTGGCTGTAATCTCAGCCTCCAGTTTACTAGCGGAGCCTGGTTGTTCTCCACTAGTCTAGGGACCGGTTCCCCGATGCGGCCAAGTCAATCCACTCCGGTATATCGGCTGTGGATCCGAGCCCACGGGTGGATGGCGCACTTCCCGTAGCTCTGAGATTCCTTCTTTTCTGATCCTGGGACGAGCTGCTCCAGACCCCAGGACTTCTCCCCTCTGTGTCCACGTCCTGACTCCCCCACATTCTACAGTCTGCTCACACTAGCTAAACCCCACCTTCAGACTGGCTTCGGGGCTGTGCTTTCCCTAAGGTGCAACTTGCCCTAAACCACGACCTAATGGAGTGTCGCTAAATTAAGAGTGTGTGTGTGTGTGTGTGTGTGTGTGTGTGTGTGTGTGTGTGTGCGCGCGCGCGCAACGACTTGTGATCTCCTCCTTACCCGGGAATGGGATACCACACCACTGGCTGAGGTGTAGTACCTCTGTGGCGACTGGACCCTCAGGGGCACCACAATAGCCTTGTAGGGGATGTTGCACCTGTCCAAATGGTGCATTTAGTTTTCTAATTGCTGCCTTTTTTCTGCAAAAATCCAAGTTTAATTGAATATGCTAATTAGGGTGCTCGGTGCACCCTGGGTGTTGCCAAGAGGCTCAGTGCACTGTTCCATCCACCTATTTTGCATGCTCGCCTCCATCACCGGTGATTGACAGAGCATCAGCAAACACTACCTGCAGAGAAAGCTTTGGCAAGTGCTGTCAATTACCAGTGAGGGTAGGAAGAGCATGGAAAACCAGTGGGTGCAATGGTGTGCGGAGCGTCTTAGCCACACCCAGGGTGCACTGAACACCTAGATTATCATAAAACTTCAGTTTCTCCAAAGAGTAAAAGGGTTTTACAAAGCTACGTGTTTTGCTTACACCAACAGTTTGGGCTGACGGACCCCCTTTAAGTTATAGGTAACGAACTACAAAGTTGGTGTCAGAAAGTTTATGTCATAGATGAGGACACGAGAACCTGATTCAGCAGAAATCATCTTTTGTATTATTCTATTATTCAGAGTTTCAACTTTTTCTTCTATTTTCCCGGTTACATAACGAGACTTTTGTTCAGTAACACAAGAATAAATTGGCTAAATGCGGTCCATATGCTGCTAATTCCCCGCGGAACATTTTGATTCATTGTGTTCCTATGAAGCGCAGCTGATGCTTTGGCTTTATTCAACGTTGCCTATTTTCGATACAACACGGGGGATAATACGGTTCGTCCACAAGGAACTGATATGCAAAAAACCTACGGCAGGAACCTTATCGGAGGCTAAATTCACAGGATTGCGTAAAAAATGATCCAATTTCCATCCAGGAAAAAAAATGGCAATTTTCCATCTGTATTGTCCCCATTGGTCATGTGATCTATATGTCCATTTTTACATCTGTTTTTATCCAAAATAAATAATTAATAAACAATTTTTAATAAACTTTTTAATACATTTTAAAGACTAAATTTAGTTTCCAATGTTAATAATTGTCTGTTAAAATCGGATGTTACATTGATGATTTGCATCAGTGGCATAGCTAGAGTTCAATGGGCCCTGGTGCAAAATTTGGACCTGGGCCCCCCTTTATGTTGTTCAGATGTATGTATACTGTATGTACGTATACATTTAGCGTTCTAAATCCTATAAAGACATAGATGTTCCCTCCCCCCATTATGTAGTAATGTCCCCCATCCTGTTCTAATGTCCCGCATCCTGGGCTCCTTACCAGTAAATATGTCTCCCATCCTGGTATATATGCCTCCTATCCTGGTAAGTATGTCCCCTATCCTGGTAAGTATGTCCCCTATCCTGGCATATGTGTCCCCTCATTCTGATATATATGTCCCCCATCTTGATATATATGTCCCCCATCAAGATATATATGTCCCCATCTTGGTATATATGTCCACCAACCTAGTATCCATCCTAGTATATACGGTATGTTTCAATTTTAGCCCACATCCTGGTGTATATATGATTTTAATGATTTGATTTTATTCATTTATATAGCGCTATTAATTCCACAGCGCTTTACATACATTGGCAGCACTGTCCCCATTGGGGCTCACAATCTAAATTCCCTATCAGTATGTCTTTGGAGTGTGGGAGGAAACCAGAGTACCAGGAGGAAACCCACGCAAACACCCATACAAACTCCTTGCCGATGGTGTCCTTGGTGGGATTTGAACCCAGGACCCCAGCGCTGCAAGACTGCAGTGCTAACCACTGAGCCACCGTGCCGCCCATTGTATATAACTCCATCCTGGTAAAAAATGTGCCCCATTCTGGTAAATATATCCCCATACTGGTATATTTGACACCATCCTGGTATATATGTCACCCTATCCTGATATATATGTCTCCCATACTGATATATATGTCCCCATCCTGGTATATGTTCCACATCCTAGTATATAGGTTTCCCATTCTAACCCATATCCTGGTGTATATATATAACCCCCTCCTGGTAAAAATGCCCCCATCCTGGTATAGTCTGTATGTCACCATATTGGTATATATGTCACTGTCCTTGTATATATGATACCATACTGGTCCCCTCCTGGTATATACTGTCCACCTCCTGGTATCTACTGTCCCACTCCTGGTAAATAATGTGTGTCCCTCCCGGTGTCTACTGTCCCTCTCCTGGTGTACATTGTCCCCCTACTAGGACCATCCTAGTATACACTGTCCCCCTCCTGGTATATACTGTCCCCCTCCTGGTATGTACTGTCCCTCTCCTGGTATATATGTCCCCATCCTTTTAAATAAGTATCCATTCTGCACCCCTGGGCCCAGCTGCTTTTGTGATCCCTGCAACCGGGATCGTTCCACCCCTGATCCACATAGGATTGCTTTTCTTTAGCGCACCCAGTAACTTAAACAGACAACTCTCATCCAACATGAGTATGATACATGTGCGTGCCAAGATTTTTTTCTCAACTCGTGTAAAAAAAATGCACATATGAATAATGTGAGGTCAGTTTTTTCCCTGACAGCGCTCGGGTGTGAATGTACGCAAATCATGCAATTTTTTTTTCTTGTGCAACATTTTCAGATAGATATGCAAATTTTAAAAATGACATTGGAGAGGGTGAAATCCACGGTTTAAATAATGTGAAAAATCAAAAGTGACCATGAACAAAAGAAAACGTAAAATCTATGACTAGCATCGGTAATCAAAGCTGCGATCTCCGCGGCTCCTTAATGACAGTAATAGGATTTCAATGACGGTTTTTATGCTGCGAGAAATATAAATGATCGATGGAGCAAAACGCTGCACTCAAATTCTGCTGAATTACTATTGATAAGTAACTTGATTTAGCACCAGGTACCCACCGAGGTAGAGCGTCCGGGCCAAATGCCCTACTTGGCAAGCGGGTGCATCTTTCATCTCGGCAGCCTGGATAGCTTTCGGCAATCAAGAGTCATGTGCAATCTTGGCGTTCTTGCAATAGAAGTCCTGTTAAATTTAAGGCCGGTAGAAAAATTTGCACAGTTCCTCATGCCAAACCTGAAGAAGTAAGTTGTACCCATCTGTACTATACTCCGGAGGCTGAGACGTGGCCGGGATACAGAAGAGCTTAAAGTAATATTACAAGGAATTAAGTATATAGAGGAGTAAAAAACAAATAAATATATATATAATTATATATATATCTCCAATATATAAAGCTGAGTGTATGTATTTAACCCCGCGCTTTACAGTTACTCTCCAAAAAACCTGCCTCCATATTAAAGGGAATGGAGCTGCGAGCTACAAGTTATTAATAGCAGCTGTGATTGGTTGCTATAGGCAACGAAGGACATTCTTAGTATAAGAAGCTTATGTGTGAGGTAATATATTGGTGGAGAGACGGATAGAGAGAGAGACAGACAGGCACAAAAAGACAGGGAAAGAGACAGAGACAGACAACGACAGATAGGAAGAAAAAAAAAGACAGACAGAAAGACAAACGGGGAAAGAGACAGAGACAGACAGACAGAGAGAGGCAGACAGGAAAAGAGGCAACAGACAGAGACAGACGGGGAAAAAGGCAGACAGACAGGAAAAGAGACAGACAGGGAGGGACAAAGACATACAGAGACAGACAGGGAAAGAGTCAGATGGGGAAAGAGACAGACCTGGAAAGAGACAGACCTGGAAAGAGACAGACCTGGAAAGAGACAGACGGGGAAAGAGACACACGGGGAAAGAGATAGACCTGGAACGAAACAGGCAGGGAAAGAGACTGATAGACAGACACAGAGATAGAGAGAAACAGACAAAGAGAGACAGACAGACATGGATAGAGACAGAGACACACATGGATAGAGACAGATAGAGACAGACAGAGACAAACTCAAAGAGACAGACACACAGAGACACAGAGACAGACAGACAGAGACAGACAGACACAGAGACAGACAGACACAGACAGAGACAGACTGTGAGAGAGACAGAGTAACAGGCACTATCCCGGGCAACGCCCGGATACTACAGATAGTATATATATATATATACTGTATATGTAGGTTTTTTCCATATATAAAAATTAGTAGGGCTATTGAATATACTGTATATAATTTTACACCTTTCCCAGAGCTTACACCACAATGACCCCAGAAAAAAAAAAAAGGGAAAACCTTCCGGACTCCAGGAAAAGTTGACAATGTCCCTAAAAGTTGCCGAGGCCACCCGATTCCTGGCACTTTTTTGTTTGCATATTTAGATAATGTTTAATTTGGGTTTGGATAGTTTGTGACCTATAACTGGAAGGAGTATAGGTAAAAGAAAAATTCCACTGCAACATAATTATCCCTTAACCTCTTCAGCCAATGGCGATTTTCCATTTTTCATTTTTGTTTTTTACTCCCCTTCTTCCGAGAGCCATAACTTTTTTATTTTTCAGTTAATATTGCCATATGTGGGCTTATTTTTTGCGGGATGAGTTGTACTTTTGAATACAATTATTAGTTTTACCATATAGTGTACTGTAAAACAGGAAAAATATTCCAAATGTAGAAAAATTGCAAAAAAAGTGCGATTGTGCTATTGTTTTTGGGGTATTTTATTCACCATGTTCACTATAGGGTAAAAGCAGTGTGTCAGTATGATTCCCCAGGATGGTATGAATTTGAAGATACCAAACATGTATACTTTTACTTTTATCTAAGCGGTGAAAAAAAATTCTGAAGTTTGTGCAAAAAAAAGAGTATCGCTTTTGTTGCTATTTTTCGAAACCCACTGCGTTCTCATTTCTCAGGATCTGGGGCTCAGGGACAGCTTATTTTTTGCATCTTGAGCTGATGTCTTTATTTATACCATTTTCTTGTATATGTTATTTTTGATCGTCTGTTATTGCATTTTAAAGAAATGTTGCGGCAACCAATAAAACGTAATTTTGGCATTTGGAATTTTCTTTCGCCACCCGGTTTACCAATCAGATTAATTTATTTGATATTTTGATAGATCAGACATTTCTGAACATGATGATGAGAAATGTGTAATTTTTTATTTTTTTTAATAATTAATTTTTATTATTTTTTTTTCATTTCAATGGGGCAAAAGGGGAGTGATTTGAACTTTTAGGTTTTCTTTATTTTTTCATATTTTTTAAAACTTTTTTACATTTTTTTTGTATTGATTTTGCTATGCTAGTCCCCTTAGGGGACTTTATAAATCAGCAGTCCACTCGCCTTTGCATTTCTGCTGATCAAAGCAGCATCGCTCTGATCAGCAAAAATGCTCATCTCCTGTGAGTGCCAATGCTGTGTCGGATCTCACAGGAAGTGAGTCATGGCAGTGTCAGGGGTCATCAGCTGACCCCGTGCTACCTTGACAACACATTGACACCCCGTAATCATGTCATGGGGCCGCTGATGGCGGCAAGGAATGGTGCAATCCCCGCCACGGCGCTTTAAATCATGCTGTCAGTGTTCGTCAGGGGTTAGTAGGCACAGTTGGATCTCTGATCCACCTGTGCCTCATAGCCACACAAGTCTACTGATCAGTAGCCATGTGTGGTGATTACCGCAGGCTCACCACCAGAGCCCATGGTAACCGATGGAAGGTTAATTAGGGTTGGATGGATCATGACCTATAAGTTGAGGGGGTACAGGTAAAAATTCTCTCCACCACAACATAATTATTCCTTAATTTAAAAGGGCATTTACATCTCACATAGTGATGACATTGTGGCCCAATCAGTATTAGAGAAGCCAGTTTTGCCTCGTGCCATAAGTGACTGAACATGCTGGGGCCTGAAAATGTCGAAGATGGCCCACTGGTAACCAGACCGAAGAAGGCGACCATAGTGGGACTGCACAGTGGGACAGGTGAGGGCCACCTCATTCATTCGTCACAAGGTCCTTGCACAGTCTTCCCCTGCACAGCGAGACCCTTGCTGCCTCGATTTTTACAGAATTTCAGCCATCCCTGGTCACATAAAGGGATCCGTGCACCACTTTCTGCATAGTCAGATAATGTTAGACTTGAACCTTTGTGAAAAATTTTGCAGACTTTTAAACTGATGAAGTAATTCCTACTGCGAGTAAAAGTTTCTGGGATTCATTCTAGAGATTTAAAGAAATACACAGGCATCTGATTTCCAAAGTTCTCCACATGATTTTAATGAGAATCAGATCTTTTATACTCCTCAGAAATATAGGCGTATCATTTCTTACAGGATAGCAAATAGTAGAATACATAACTGCATAATAAGTAAAGACACTCCTAGCATCCACCCAGCTAACTGCATAATAAGTAAAAACACTCCCAGCATCCACCCAGCTAACTGCATAATAAATAAAGACAATCTCAGCATCCACTCAGCTAACTGCATAAGTAAAGACACTCCCAGCATCCACCCAGCCAACTGCATAATAAGTAATGACACTCCCAGCATCCACCCAGCTAACTGTATAATAAGTAAAGACACTTCCAGCATCCACACAGCTAACTGCATAATAAGTAAAGACACTCCCAGCATCCACCCAGCTTACTGCATAATAAGTAAAGACACTTCCAGCATCCACCCAGCTAACTGTATAATAAGTAAAGACACTCCCAGCATCCACCCAGCTTACTGCATAATAAGTAAAGACACTCCCAGCATCCACCCAGCTTACTGCATAATAAGTAAAGACACTCCCAGCATCCACCCAGCTAACTGCATAATAAGTAAAAACACTCCCAGCATCCATCCAGCTTACTGCATAATAAGTAAAGATACTCCCAACATCCACCCAGCTAAGCACATCCCCCGAACAAGTCTTTGTTCCAAAAGTGAAATCCCACACTCCAAGAACTTTGTAGCAGGCCTGAAGACTTCTAAAGGTTATCCTGTCTTTAGAAAATCAACACTAATGTGCATTATATACAGTATATATTGTATTATAGACATATTCTGTCTCTTACCTGCTCGGGCAGGAATGTCTGCTGATTCTCCGAGCACAAGTTTAACCCTTTTAGCGTGAGTCTTCCCCTGATAGTGGGAATCTGCTACGATCGCGGAGGTGAAGAACATGTTGCAGAGGGTGCAGCACTTATTTTTGTCCACTTCTGTCTCGTCACTTTCCTGTTCAATTAATAGACATAAAATATCTGTCATTACTTTATAGTGTATTAAACACAGGCAAAGGAAACATAATCAGCGTCACCTCAATGATGAGTATTCAGACGGCACAGTAACCGCAATGGAAACACTTTATTTCAGACCATACTTTTAGCTAGTCACGGAGAGAAGCGAGGACATTGCAATCAATATCTGCACTGATTGGTTTGGCACCAGTGGCTTTGATCGTTTGCTAAAAACATGAGTTCAATAAGAAGGAAGACGCCTGTACTTGGATAGACGACATCTTTACAAATTTGGCTTTTTAAAGTTTTCCACTACTAATCTGATCCTCTTTCTTTTATCCTAACTCTTTCTAACTAAGGCTATGTTCACACAGGGCCTTTTTGCTGCTTTGTTTAGCATGGTTTTTGCCTTGGTTTTATGCAAATCCATGCTAATAAAACGCTGCCTTCACAGTCCCAGCAAAGCCGATGAGATTCCTCAAATCTCGGGGTCCAGAATCCGGCACTTAAAAATGGTGGTGGAAAGGATAGGGAGATTGTAGACGGTGAATTACTTACTAAGGCTCCGGTGCAGCTGACATGTCATTTCTGGGGCCGCTCATTAGCCTCATACATATTCACTGCTTTCTCCACCCACTAGCGTCTGTGATTGGTTGCAGTCAGACACACCCCCACCCTGAGTGACAACATGTCTGACGCTTTCAATCACAGATGCTATGCGCGTCTAATCGTGGTATAAATATAAATAAATTAAAAAAAACTTGGCGTAGGGTCCCTCCATATTATGATACCCAGCACAAATAAAGCATATGGCTGCAGCCCCCAACCACGCGCCTATCTTTGCTGTGTATCAAAATAGGAGGAACTGCATCCGGCTCTTCTTTTAAAATTATTTAAATTAGTAATTTTACAAAAAAAAGCATACAGTCTCCCCAAATTTTGATACCCAGCCAAGATAAAGTCCAACAGCTGGGGGCTGGTATTCTGAGGCTGGGGAGACCCAGGCTTATTGGGAGCCCCCCAGCCTTAAAATAGCAGCCTGCAACGGCCCCCTGAATGCGACAATCCCAACACTTTAATCGGCTCTTCCCAATTGCCCTGGTGTGATGACAATCGGGGTAATAAGGGGTTAATCGCAGCCCACAGCTGCCACTAAGTCATAGATTAGTAATGGGAGGCATCTATGAGACCCCTCCCATTACTAATCTGTAAGTGAAAATAAATAAATACAAACACCAAAAAAACCTTTATGTGAAATAAAATACAAAAAAAACCCCTCATTCACCACTTTATTAACCCCAAAAACACCCGTACAGGTCTGACATAATCCACATAAGGTCCCATGATGATTCCAGCTCTGCTTCATCTGAATCACAGCGAGTGATCATGGAACATACCTGCCACGCTAGAGACTGGTAAAGCATAGCACGCTTGCTTTATTTTTACTCTTTTTTTTATTACCCGATCAATCCCGGCCCAGGCTTGGCACTTTTAAATCCCTGCAGGTCTGGACTTGGTCCGGCCATCAAGTGCAAAAAACACAGTAAAAAACGCTGCAAAAAAATGCCATAGAAAAACTACAAAGGCCTAGTCAAAAACCATACCAAAAAACACAGAAAACCACCAGGAGACTTCCTGCAACAAGATAATGTTTTGCTGAAGAAAAAAAACATTGCAAAAAACGCTCTGTGTGAACATAGCCTTAGGTGTACTTTGCACACTACGACATCGCAGCTGCGATGTCGGTGGGGTCAAATTGAAACGAGTGCAAAAGCGGTGTAGTGTCCCACAATTTGATAATTTCCTTGCAGCGACGGTACGATGTTGTTCCTCGTTCCCCTGCGGCAGCACACATCGCTGTGTGAGAAGCCGCAGGAGCGAGGAACCTCTGCTTACCTGCGTCACCGCGGCTCACGCTAGCTATGCGGAAGGACGGAGGTTGGCGGGATGTTTACGTCACGCTCATCTCCGCCTCTCCGCTTCTATTGGCCGCCTGCCGTGTAACGTCGCTGTGACGCCGCACGACCCGCCCCCTTAGGAAGGAGGCGGGTCGCTGGCCAGAGCGACGTCGCAGGGCAGGTAAGTGCGTGTGACGCTGCCATAGCGATAATGTTCGCTACGGCAGCTATCACAAGATATCGCTGCTGCGACGGGGGCGGGGACTATCGCGCTCGGCATCGCTAGCATCGGCTTGCGATGTCGCAGCGTGCAAAGTACCCCTTACACTTTGCTAACATTATTCTGCTATCTACTCATCGTGACGTATACTGGAATAGCACACGGTATTTGGTAAGCATTATCTGAACACGAATTACTATGACTCCATACGACTTCAGGACCTGCTGAGAGTTGCAGTTTTCTCAATGAATTGCACTCAAAGGAACTTTAATTGTGAATTTACGACGCAACTGGGAAAAACTGTATTTATGAGCTCCCCCACTGCAAAATGGCATGGCTTTCAAATTAATAGTTAATTAACATGCAGTTTTGTGAAAAATGCTCAACCACTAATAATGCAACCTTTTACGCTAAAAGTGCATGAAAAAGCAGCTGTCATTCCAGTCAAATGTATAGAAAATGTGTCAGCCGAGAATTAGTGAATAACAGTGATGGAGGAGAAGGTGAGCAGGGCACTACTTCTATTACTGGTTTAGTTAATATTCACATGATGTGTTGAACCGGCATGTTCAAGGTAAATGAAGCACCAGGGATTTGGCCAGTGGAAAACAAAAGTACATCTCCGAGGTGCACGCTCAAAAATGCCGACAAAAATTCCAATGGTATACTAGGTAGAAAAAGAGCAAGCACTCACCGGTTTTTGCTGTGTGAATCAATAGAGCTTTAATCGTGCATGGAAGTTACATGTGGCATGTTTAGACGACGGCCGTTTCGCACTCTATAGTAGTGGTTAGACGCGTAAAAGCACTACTATAGAATGCGAAACGGCCGTCGTCTAAACGTGCTGTCCTGTCTCACCCCCTTCCCGCTTGCCACATGTAACTTCCATGCACAATTAAAGGTCCATTGATTCACACAGCAAAAACCGGTGAGTGCTTGCTCTTTTTCTACCTAGTATACCACGAGAATTGGTAAATGAGGGTCAGGTAAGATTTACCTGTATCTGTCTCTTTAAGAGCTGACGCGGTACTATGGAGGAAGAACTAGGCGGTAATACATGGAAAGGGATGTCAGATGAACAGGTGAGCACAGCAGAGCCGAGCACATTACATCAAGGTGACCCTGAGGTTTATAACCGCTGTCTGCAGACATGAAAGTAGAAATCCACTCCCAGGTTACAAGTCAATGGAATTCCGAGATCAGCAATAAGATTAATTTTCCACTCTAGATATGAGATAGATGGATAGATGGATGGATGGATGGATGGATGGATGGATAGATACAAAGATACAAAAAATGACTGACAGCACTCCCAATAGTGTGAATAGGTGCATATCTGATCATGATCTATAGACAGAATAGAAAGGAACAGTCGCACACTGAAATGCCAAAATGTTAAAGTACTGAAAAAGATCACATTTTTTTGTGTGATGTGTTTCGCATATAAAAATGACAATTTCCATACCTGCCCAGTCGCCACGTCATGGCAACCTCATTATACGGTTTCCTTATCTATCCTACTGCCTCTGTCTGGATTTTAAAAAACATACATATATACATAGATAGATATATATATATAATAGAGAGATATATATATATATATATATATATATATATATATATATATATATATATATATATATATATATATATCTATATAGTTGCCTTATTCTGTCTGTCTGTCTGTCTTGCTCCAAAATTGTGTCCTTACGGTGACACAAAGCTGATTGGTCGCTCGCCTCGGCCTGGCCCCGCCCTCCGCATGGATTGGCTGCTCGCCCCGGCCCTCCGCACGCATCGCCAGACATAACCTTGCGATGCTGGGATCGTGACGGAGCCCGTGAACGCTGGTAACCATTATACACATCGGGTAACTAAGGTCCCTTAGTTACCCGATGTGTATCATAGTTACCAGAGTACACCGGCTCCCGGTACACATGTGCAGGGAGCCGGCATTATACTCCTCTCCCCCCAGAACTACTCCTATTATAGTCCTCCTATTATACTCCTCTCTGAGTATAATAGGAGAACTATTATAGCATGGGGGGATGTAGCACGATGGGGAGTGCGCAGCATGGCGGATGGAGCACGATGGGGGGTGCGCAGCATGGGGGATGTAGCACGATGGGGAGTGCGCAGCATGGGGGATGTAGCACGATGGGGAGTGCGCAGCATGGGGGATGTAGCACGATGGGGAGTGCGCAGCATGGCGGATGGAGCACGATGGGGGGTGCGCAGCATGGGGGATGGAGCACGATGGGGGGTGCGCAGCATGGGGGATGGAGCACGATGGGGAGTGCGCAGCATGGAGGATGGAGCACGATGGGGAGTGCGCAGCATGGAGGATGGAGCACGATGGGGGGTGGGCAGCATGGGGGATGGAGCACGATGGGGAGTGCGCAGCATGGGGGATGGAGCACGATGGGGGGTGCGCAGCATGGGGGATGGAGCACGATGGGGTGTGGGCAGCATGGGGGATGGAGCACGATGGGGGGTGCACAGCATGGCGGATGGAGCATGATGGGAAGTGCACACCTCCCCCCAACACACACACACACACACACACACACAACACACCACACACTGGGAACCACAAACACCGCCATACACAGACACCCACACACAGACAACGCCGCACACACACAACACCCAACACACAAACACAGCGGCATACATAAATATACGCACATACTGCACAACACACACATTGCACAAAACATACCTCCCCCCAAAACACACCACACCCACACAAATTGCGCAACACACACACACACAACGCTACAGACACACAGCTCTCCACAAACAACGCAACACACGCAACACACATACAACACCGCTCTCACCCCCCGCCAAACCCAGACAACACCCAGAACATGTACAGCCCCTACACAAACACTTGGTAACTACACACAACAACATCTATATATATATATATATATATATATATATATATATAACAAAAATCATACATGAACTACACAATACGTAAATTCTAGAATACCCGATGCGTAGAATCGGGCCACCTTCTAGTATATATATATATATATATATATATATATATATCCTTGATCTATGGACAGAAAAAAAAAGGAACAGTCGCACACTCAAATTAGGTTGTCGTGGCGTGGCTACTGGGCAGGTATGGAAAGGGCCATTTTTATATGCAAGACACCTCTAAAAAATGTTTTAGTCTTTTTTAGTAGTTTAAAGTTTTTTCATTTCAGTGTGCAACTGTTCATTTCTTTTCTGTCCATATATCATGATAAGATACGCACCTATTCACACTATTGGGAGTGCTGTCAGTCTTTTTTTGTATTTTTATATTTAAGATGGAGTGCTATCCATTTGACTAGCTGTACACCCCAACCCCCACCTTACCCATTAGTAACAGGTGTTTTTATCCTCTAATAGATCACTTGTAGGTTTTTAAAGCCCAGACAGATGCAGTAGAATAGAGTAGTACCCAGTACAATGAGGTTGCCGTGATGTGGCTACTGGGCAGGTATGGAAATGGGCATTTTTATATGTGAAGCACCTCAAAAATGTTTTTAGATCTAGATAGGTAGATAAATAGATAGATAGATAGATAGATAGATAGATAGATAGATAGGTGTGGACATATGTCACGGGTGTGTCATGGTTAATAGACAACCCTGTGGTGTCCGGGTGGCTACAGAAGGTTGCTACATTTAGTTGCACAAACTGATCCTTGATATTCTATTCTTTCTTCTTTGTTATGAATAGAGTTCTATGTATCTTCCCTGTTAGAGTTAACGCTTTCCCTTTAGGACCCTGTGGATATCTTGGCAGTTCAGATGCAACTCCTTATCCCCTCTCTCTGTGTCTATATATACCTGCATTGCCCCTTGGTTTGTTGCCAGTGATAGAGTTTACTCCTATGCTGTTCAGATTGTTGTAACACATTGTTGCTGTTATTCTCCCAAAATCATCTTGCAGATAAATTGTCCACTTACATGTCCCTGTTTGTTTTCCCTCTGTGCTCTTTAGGTTTTAGTGGGGTTGACTAATGCTCATGCCGTCCGGTCACTACCTAGGGCTTACTTCAGGGTCAGCAAGGGCCTATGTATCCTAATTGACCTATCTAGGGAAGCCAGGGGAGCCAGGGGCCAGAGGTAGGTTTTACCAGGGGTCATCATCTTCCCCCTTCCCTAGAGACAGGGTTTCCTTCTCACTCGCTTTTGCCGTTCGTCTGGTATTCGGTGCAACAGGGGCCAAAGAGCTAAAGGAGCCCATGTCTACTTCCAAAGTAGGAGGAATTGTGCATTACCATGAGCTCTTGGGCTACAAAGGGCCCATATATTGTTCTTCACAGGTGCCCTCTTCTGTCTGTGTCCATCAGAGGATAGAGGGATGATAAAACGTTCCACCTGCTGGTCGCAATTAGCAAAAATGTGATTATTATCACAACAGCTAAAGAAAATATTCATCATGGCAAAATGTTGGTGTAAAAATGTCTCCATAACTTACCAAGAAAAGGCATAAAGCAGTTATGTGAAGCTATAAACCTGCCAGCACAATTGATCCCAATCATCTAATGAATAATTCACAATTAGCAGGGGAATCATTACCGTGTGATAAACCAGTCAGTGATTATAGCGGGAGAAGCATGGTTGCCGCGTGCAACGGAACGTAACCACCTGTACGTGACTCTTCCTTCAATGGAGTTGACCGCTGCTACAGAGTAACACAATGCCAGAACAATGGATGCTCCGAGCTCAGGCTGGGAGGAAAAAAAAAATCGATAGGAAAACTATGGGAAAGAAGCAAAGACAATGGGAGACTAAGAGGAAACTGTCCAGAAACAATGGCAGCCTGTGCAGTACAGAAGAAATCCGCAGCGCCTTCACGTCAGGAGAAAGACTCCGCTCTCCGAGAACACGTCACAGGTAAGAGATGAGCAGCAAGACTGCAGATGGAGCGTTACATAAACTTCATTAAAGAGGTTGTCTACTACTTTTACACTGATGGCCTATCCTTGGCCAGGGTCCAACACCCTGTACTCCCGCTGATCACCTGATCTCGGTCCCAGAGGCGGCAGCAGGCAGCCGGAAATGCTCAATTCCGGGGCTGCTCCATCTTCTGATAGCGGCCATGACCAGGTACTGCAGATCCACCTCCTATTGATTAGCCACTATCAGAAGACGGAACAACTCCGTGAGCAGATGATCAGCAGGGGTGCCGAGTGTCAGACCCCGGCCGATCAGACATTGATGACCTAGCCTAAGGATAGGCCATCAATGTAAAAGTAGTGGACAACCCCTTTAAGGACCTCAACTTCTCATGACACAAATTCGATACACTGTAGCTACAAGCTAGTAAAACCTTCAACGGGCTGCAATGCACATCACAAACACTAGGAGGCCACATATAGACCCATATATCATAAATATCTCCCGACAGTATCTCAAAATCAAGGTGTAGGGATGTGTCTAGATTTTATTGCAGATCAAGGTTTAAATTATCTGGAAACTACTTTTTCTCCTTTGTGGAGATCCAAACGGTACAGCAAGTTTAAAGAAGTCCTCCTATGAATGTTTTTTTTCCATTAAATGTGTGTATGTAATGTTGCTCTCTCCGGGATCAGGCGCCGCTCTGCTCCTCTTCTCAGTGACGTCATCTGACTCTATGCTCTATGCGTGACTCGGAAGTCTCTTTTACAATGTAAGTCTATGAAGTCCAGTTCTGATCCTGGTTCTGACTCTTTTACATTGTAAAAGGTGCTGTCAGCATAGAACAAGCCAAATAGTCTGATATGTAGTGAGATAACTGAGAAGAGGACCAGAACAGTGCTGGATCCCAGATAAGGAGGCGGTAGGTGAGTATACTAATACACGCACACTGCACTAATTATATATATATATATACACACATACACATATATGTTTAATAAAATCTCCTTGGGAGAGTTTTAGTATTAATGCTCAATGGGAAAAGTATGCAAATTACCTCTCCTCTGGAAGGAAGTAAGCAAACTATCTCTCTTATGGCACCTATAGGTAGGTATACTATTTATTAGTCAATGTTTGACCCATTAAAATGCATTAAAAGTTATGTTTTGAAACTCTTACAGAGCATGTGTAGGAGGTGGACTTGTCCCTGTACTGGGCATGCTATGTATTCTATATAGATTATCATTGGACTAGACAGCCATTGGGGCCCAGCATCAGACGAAAGTGTGAGGAATAGGGGGAAAGGAGGCGCAGACCCTGAAGCTTGAGGACAGGGTCCAAGATAGTGGGGGAGAAGAAAGAAAGAAAGAAAGGAAGAAAGAAAGGAAGAAAGAAAGGAAGAAAGAAAGGAAGAAAGAAAGAAAGAAAGAAAGAAAGAAAGAAAGAAAGAAAGAAAGAAAGAAAGAAAGGAAGAAAGAAAGAAAGGAAGAAAGAAAGAAAGAAAGAAAGAAAGGAAGAAAGAAAGGAAGAAAGGAAGAAAGAAAGGAAGAAAGAAAGGAAGGAAGAAAGAAAGAAAGGAAGAAAGAAAGAAAGAAAGGAAGAAAGAAAGAAAGAAAGGAAGAAAGAAAGAAAGGAAGAAAGAAAGGAAGAAAGAAAGGAAGAAAGGAAGAAAGGAAGAAAGGAAGAAAGGAAGGAAGAAAGGAAGGAAGGAAGGAAGGAAGGAAGGAAGACAGGAAGAAAGGAAGAAAGGAAGAAAGGAAGAAAGGAAGGAAGAAAGGAAGGAAGAAAGGAAGGAAGAAAGGAAGGAAGAAAGAAAGGAAGAAAGAAAGAAAGGAAGAAAGGAAGAAAGGAAGAAAGGAAGGAAGAAAGGAAGGAAGAAAGGAAGGAAGGAAGGAAGGAAGGAAGGAAGACAGGAAGAAAGGAAGAAAGGAAGAAAGGAAGAAAGGAAAGAAGGAAAGAAGGAAAGAAGGAAAGAAAGGAAAGAAAGGAAAGAAAGGAAAGAAAAGAAAGAAAAGAAAGAAAAGAAAGAAAAGAAAGAAAAGAAGGAAAGAAGTTACTAACTGTCGACGACGACTACCAGCGGATTAATGAACACCAGCCTGAAGAAACCAGTAAGTCTCCTTGGCAAAGGAGTGCGACACCCTCGCGGCCTGTGACTGGTCCCCTCCATCAAATGTCCTACTAAATAAATGTATCACCTATTATCAGGATAGGCGATAAATGTATGATCAGTGTACTCCTGACTACAGAGGTCCCAAAGTCCTGAGTGAAGTGAGCAGTGGTGCACATCTATAACCATAGCTCCATTCACTTCTACTTGTCTGGTGGAGCAGTAAAGCACATGTGTGAGAGGTTTGCAGACTCATGCGTACACACTGCGGCTCTGAGCCCCCCATTGTCTTGCACGTTATACGGATTGCATGCTTTACAAGCAGATCTAGTCAACCTATGCAGTGCAAATGGTGAAATCCACAGTACAAATCTGCAGCATATTTTCAGGTTCTGCAGAGATAAACTTTTTTGAACATGTAATACCCTGTGAATTTTCCTTACATTACAATGGCATGCAAAAGTGTGGTCAAAATTACTGTTATTGTGAACACTTAAGCAAGTTGACGATAAGATGATTTCTAAAAAGGCATCAAGTTAAATATGACACATTTCCTTTGTATTTTAGACAAAAAAAAAATCTTTTACATTTTAAAAATTACTGAAAGGAACATGGGCTGAATCAAAAGTTTGGGCACCCTTGGAGGTTTGTGTGCTCTGATAACTTTGACCAAGGTTTCAGACCTTAATTAGCCTGTTAAGGTTATGGCTTGTTCACTATCATCGTTAGGAAAGGCCAGGTGATGCAAATTTCACAGCTTTATAAAACCCAACTCTCTAACTCTGTGCCAAAAAACAGTCTGCAAAAGAACATCTAAACAAGTCTGACGCATTTTGGAAACAAGTCCTGTGGATCAATGAGGTTAAAATAGAACTCTCAGGCCACAATGATCAAAGGTATGTGTGAAGCAAAAAGGGCAGAGAATATCAGGGAAAGAGTATCTCGCCAACCATTAAGCATGGGGGTGGATCAATCATGCTTTGGGGTTGTGTTGCAGCCAATGGCATATGGAACATTTCACGGTTAGATGGAAGAATTCAATGAAATTTCAATAAATTCTTGATGCAAACATAACACCATCTGTAAATAAACTGAAGTTGAAAAGAAGAGAAAGAAGAAAGAGATAGTGCATGCAAATCGAGCCAGGAATCTCACATAACTGGAAGATGTCTCCAAGGAAGAGCAGTGCATGTAAGACGAGGCAGGAATCTCACAGAAGGGGAACACGTCTCCAAGGAGGAGCAATGCATGCAAGACGAACCAGGAATCTCACAGAGCGGGAATACATCATCAAGGAAGAGCAGTTCATGCCAGACGAGCCAGGAATCTCACAGAACGGGAAGATGTCTCCAAGGAAGAGCAGTAACATGGGAGACGAGCAGGAATCTCAGAGAACGGGAAGACGTCTCCAAAGAAGAGCAGTGCATGGAAGTTGAGCCATGAATCTCACAGAACGGGAAGATGTCTACAAGGAAGTGCAGTGCATGCAAGACGAGCCAGGAATCTCACAGAACGGGAAGACGAGCCAGGAATCACACAGAATGGGAAGACGTCTCCAAGGAAGAGCAATGCATGGAAGACGAGCCAGGAATCTCACAGAACTAGAACACTTTTCCAAGGAAGAATGGATGAAAATCCCTCAAACAAGGATTGAATGATTCTTGGTTGCTATAAAAATTTGTTTACAAGCTGTGATACTTGCCAAAGAGTGTGCTACTAGGTACTAACTATGCAGGGTGCCCAAAGTTTTGCATTGACCCATTTTCCTTTTTTTGTTCATTGAAAAATGTAAAAGATGATTACTTTTTTTTTACCTAAAATGCTAAGGAAATGTGTCATCTTTAACGTTATGTCTTTTGGTTCATTTTCAACTTACGTAACTGTTCACAATAATAGTAATTTTGACCAGGGGTGCCCAAACTTTTGCATGCACTGTATATCTGGATTGAAAATGCATGGGAAAAGACCTTGAAAATCTGGATAGAAAATATGCAGCATATTTGGTCAGTGTGAACTAAACTTAAAGGTTTTTTTTATTATAGAGGATTGGAAGGAAAACGGAACGGAGACTTTTCGAGATTTCGCTAACTTGAGACAATGGTCAATGGACAATGTCTATTGTCTACTATGGACAATTTAGACTCAAACTGTGAAAATGAGAAAAGTAAATGCACAAAAATAATTCAGGAGATATGTATGCAGTCTAGATGTATGTAATTTGAGATTATATTCCTTATTTGCTGCTCTTTCCTCTTCCCTTCGATTTCTTGCACGTCTTCTAAGAGAGTCTGCATCAAAAGCAATCAGCCATCTTACTGGCCAAGGAGAGTCCATCATTTCCGGCCCACTGCCCAAACCACCACCACAGGCCTTTCATTTCTTCGCTTTTCGATCTTCTATTCCTCCGGCACAAAGCTCGAATCTCAGCAAACTCGAATGTATCAAGATTTAATTTATTCCACATTTCAATCATTTATTACGTCGATGGAAAAAGCTATTTGCATCAGTTCTCAGCCGCCGCGCATCGCATTAAAATACGTCTTTGATGACTGTTCTGGTTAATTACCACTCCAGTCCGTGCATAATTCACAACAAGGCCATAAAACTGCAGAAATAAATGAATGGATGGGCACGGGGAGTGCACGGACTGCTGTATCCACCGCGACCTGTGCCGTCTGCGGTATTCACATGTCATGCACATTAATCAAGGCTCCGTTGCTCTTTTGTGTTTGCGCCGGTCAGATTTATACTGGAGGTGAATCTACAAATTACACAATGGACTGTCCTTGTATATGTCACCGGGACAGAACCGGCAGTAATTACTAAGAAGTGACGGACTCGCTTGTAAATGCTCAATTAAATGTCACAGTCTCTAAAGGAATCGCGTCAATAAACGAAGGCGGGATGATAATGCCAAGGGACGTCAGCAGAATGGTGTAAGAAAAAATTCAAAAGTTTCAAACATTTGACAAAAGCATTCTTCATTCCTACACAACATAATGTATTAATGTGCCAAAAAGCAAGAAAAAGCAAAAACGCATCACTGCCAACTGTTATAGCCGCTTGTTCTGGGAGCTAAAAGTTTGTGGAGCAAAAAATGCTGTTGGCACGAATTTTTAACCACGGCCATGGCCTTTTCACGCCCCCTGCACATTCCCTACTACTTGCAATGCAACTGGATTTAAAGGAAACTTGTCAGGTCCAATATGCACCCGGAACCACAAGCAGTTCTGGGTACATATTGCTAATCCCTGCCTAACCATCCCTGTATCTAGTAGCATAGATAAAGAGATCTTTAGAAAAAATATTTGTAAAGATCCTTTATATGTTAATGAGCGCAGGGACTAGTCACAAGGGCGTTAGTTCCTGCGCTAATCCTGCCCTCTTAGCATGTTAGTGTGACGCCCTGGACTAGCCAGGTAGTCACAGATAGCGCCCTGCACAACACCTGTCCCCTAAAAAGGTGTTATCAGCCAACCATTAAACCTAGTCACCTCTCTCAGTGCTTGATGGACACACCAGGGGGCGGAGCCAGGCGGTTGGGCACGCCCACCGAGGAGTTCAGAGGGCCTGAGGCAGGAAAAACACAGTCAGTTGTTAGTAGGAGTTGGTGAGTGAGGAGGCAGGCCTGTGTGGCAGGTCTGCAGAGAACTGCCAGGTGCCAGGGTTGGAGCAAGGAGTAGGAGGCAAGCGGTGGCCTCAGCCTGCAGGAGCCAGGAAGACGGCTCGGTGGAACCGTGGTGGACCGGGACAGGGTAGTGGCCTGCCGGTACCGACACGGGGAACCGACTCGGAAACTGGAGCACAAAGGGGGGGTACTCAGACCCAGAAGCCACTGGACCGAGTTAATTAACTGATTGCGGTCTGGACTATAGGTCCTTTCCCACCCAAAGTCCCGACTGAAGACAACAGCCCAATGAGGGGGATAGAAAGCCCACCGCACAGGCAGAGAGATTCCACGGGCCAGCATCTGCGGGCAAAAGGGCTCTCCCGACATCCACAAAGCCGGGGAGCGGACTCCCATCGCTGAAGCGCAGGCAGTCCACAGATACACAACACGGTGCAGGAAAAAGGCAGAGACCACCAACCGGGTGGGGGCCCGACTCAGACCACCATCAACTTGTTTTACCAGAGCCTTGTGTGTGTTACTAATCGTGAGTACAACAGTGCCCTCCGGCTGCGCACCTCCCTGCACCGCCCAACCACAAAACACCCAACGGGTCCTGGGGGCCACCATCCCTGCCCACGGAGGGTTTAACATCTAGCTACATAAGCATCTCCCCCGGGTGCCCCGTAACTGCAGAGGTGATGTCTAAACCTTCACCACATCCCGTGGGTGGCGTCACGAACTTAACCATGGCTCCGGCCGTACACCTACGTCCCCTAAACCGCCAGCCCCCCTTTCAGATCGAAGTGACCACGGGGTTCCCGGGTCCGGAGACGCTCGAGCCACCTACCAGCAAGCCCGGATCCGAGCGGCTCTGCTGCAGTCGAGCGTGGGGCGGTACATTAGCATGCCCCTGTGGGTGGCTAAGATGCTATTCAATGCCCACTGCCTTGCGTCATCAGCGGTGACACACGTACCTGTGTCCGTTGTCACCACTTCAGAAAACCGGGCGTAGGATCCGTGTGCATGATCAGAAGTCCCGACACTTCCGGTCATGCGCACTACACCTTTCTGAAGCCAGGACGCGTAAACCCGGTTTCATAGGGTGCAAAACCGGAGGTGCCGGGCATTCTGATCAGCGGTGACAGCAGACACAGGGGCGTGCTAACATGCAAAGAGGGCGGAATGAGCGCAGGAACTAATGCCCTTGTGACTAGTCCCTGAGCTCATTAGCATATCATAAAGGATCTTTAGAAATACTCTTTCTAAAGATCTCTTTATGAATGTTACTATAGCATGTGACAATTGGACAGTGATTAGAAATATGCACCCAGAACTGCTTGTAATCTGGGTGCATATTGCACTTGACAGGTTCTCTTTAAGGTCTCATCTGATGATGGAGGATTCTGGTGTAAATGTGGCGCCCTGGACAAGCCAGGTCGTCACAGGTACTGCAACAACACACCCCACACCCCGAGATAGGCACACCAGTCACACAAATCCTTGTTGCCTCCCTCCAGGGGCTGATGTCCACACCAGGTGGGGTGGAGCCAGGCGGTTGGCCCCACCCACTGAGGAGTTCACAGTCCTGGAGGCGGGAAAGGAAGTCAGAGTAGAGTGTGGTTAGGGAGAGTGAAAGTGAAGGAGCAAGAAGCAGTAGTAGAGGAGCAGACTGACCGTGTCCGGGTACGTGGCCCGGGCACCAAGAGCAAGGTTGGCAGACGGTGGTGACCGTCTGCAGGAGAGGCCGATCGACGCGGAACCGTAGGACCAGGGACGGGCGGTGGCCCGCCGGTACCGAACCGGGGAGTGAAGAGAAGCCAGAACAAACCGGCAGGGCCTACGGACCCCGACCAGGCTTGGAGTCGCCGTTAAACCGGTCAAATCTGTTAGCGACCGGAACCTCCGGGGTTTCCTAGCAGCAAAGACCCGACTGAAGGCAACCGTCCAAACCGAGAAAGGGAAGCACAACTACTGCCACAGTTAGAATTCCCAGGGCCAGAGCCTGCGGGCAAAAGGGGCTCCTCCGGCCTATATCCAAGCTGGGGAGCGGGTTACCGGTGGGAAGCCATCGGGACCGAAGATATACAACAGGTGCAGGGAAAGGCAGCCACCACCAACCTACCGGGAATAACCACAGCAGCCGGCTGCAGGACCCGTCCATCCAGCCATTTGTTTTACCGGAGACTCTGTATCCATCATTGGCTGAGTGAGTACCACCATGCTGTCCGGCACCGCGCCGTCCCCGCGACCCTGCACCATTCCAACCTTGCCTCCCTGTCCCACCTCACCGGGCCCCGGGACCACCAAACCCCCTACCCACGGAGGGGAGAGAAACATCTCGGCTGCTCCCTGTCATCGCTCCCAGGATCCCCGTCCAGAGCAACGGTGGTGTTGAAACCTCACCACAAAACGTGGGTGGCGTCACGGACCAACTCCCCAAACCCCAAACCACCCCCTTTTCACTGCACGGGAGAGGAGCGCCGCTCGAGCCACCGAGCAGCAGCAGCAGCGCCGGACCCGAGCGCCAGCGGCGACGGCTCCCTCCCCGCCCGCGACATAAACGCATGGACGGACATATTATAGGCACAACATGTGCAGCCGTACAGGGACTCAAGAGGTTAGCAGGACACTACCTCCTCCAAATCAGGTGCAATTGGGCATTTTGATGAGCTCCTGGGCCAAAAAGGGCCCATGTATTGTTCTTGCGCAGGGGTCCTTTTCTGTCTTTGTCCACCAGTGTGTGAGACCTTCCAGTAAATACTGGTTTCCAGGAGGTTTTAGGAGGCTTGGAGATTTGCCAGTTATTTTGGGAATGATCAACATCTCCACTTTTTCCAGGAGACTCCTGGACATTTTAGGAGAGTTGGTAAATATGCAAATAGGTATAAACTATAGCTGGGGTCAGATGCAAAAAAAAAAATAAATGACCTATGCCCTCATTATGGCACTGGGTTTTGCCACACAAGACAGAAGGGTCTGGTATTTTTTTCCCTTCCATTATCCTGATGTGCATTTTCTCAGGTGAAATGAATCCTGCAATGTCATGCTAGGTATGGGGAAGTACCAAGTGGAAACCCTGTTTCCAGGGAAGGGGGATGAGCTATTGATCAACCCCACTAGGCACTAATGAACACACAGGGATAACAAACAAGGGAAAACAACAAACAATTTATCTCTAGTCGACTCAGTAAGAATTTCAGTAAAGAGCAGCAACGATCCAACTGATGAGTGTAAGCCGCCTGCTTGCAGCCAGAGCTTGTGAAGAAACTAAGTATCACCAGCACAGGTTCCGGGAAAATGAGAGTATTTAAACCCAAGGGGAAATACACATAAGTAGCAGTTGAAGGGAAGAGGAGCTCTGCTAGGTCCTAGAGGGAAAAGGATGAAAATCCAGCAGAGGAGATACCTAGTACAGTGAATACTAACAGTAGGAACAAGAGAAAGTCAGGGAGCATTTTGCACAGCCAAACGCTGTGACCTTCTATTGCCAGACACCACAGGACTGTCTGTCACCCGTAACAGCAAAATTTCTTACCACCCAAAAGTAAAGCTGACAGCATCAAGGGCATTACATGACTTGCAAGTACAGGTGAGCATTACTAGTGTGTCACATATGAGCAGATTATAGTACAGAGCTTACACATGCAAGACAATGGAAGCTTCATCTGGCAAAATGTTGATGCTGCTTATCTCTAGCCACAATACAATGATGCAATGTGCCATGGGAACTACATGTGACTACAATTTAGACTTGACTTTCTAGATATGATGCTCTAGGGGCAACTAGTTGATGGAATCCCTGCAGAAATAGCATGATGTTATAAGGCAGCCACTGGGTCACATGGCAGGGACATAGATGAGGTAGCCCCTTACCTTACCAATAAAGCTGGAATAAATGAAAAGAGGCTCAGAAATTGAGAATCTCAGTGATGGACTGGGAATCCTAGGCCCTATCAGAAGAAATGATTCTGAAGATGCACTTCCATCTATACAGAACATGTGCCCACTTTTACTTGCATCATAAGAAACAGGCATTACTATTAAGTGACTGGCTGTAAAGTCACTTACAAATGTGAATAGAGCATCTACTAACTAAACCTTAATAAGTTCTTCTCTTATGGTTACCAGGTCTAGAGTCAGACGGATCCACCAGTGTGCTAACCGGTCCTCCGATGGACCAGTACAACTAAACTTTAGCAAGTTCTTCTCTTATGGTTATAAGGTCTAGCTAGGGTCAGACGGGCCCTCCAGTGTGCCAACCATTCCTCCGATGGACCAGTACAACTAAACTTTAGCAAGTTTTTCTCCTAAGATTACCAGGTCTATCTAGGGTAGGATAGGCCCACTTGTGTTCCAACCGGTCCTCCGATGGACCAGTACAACTAAACTTTAGCAAGTTCTTCTCTTATGGTTATAAGGTCTAGCTATGGTCAGACGGGCCCGCCAGTATGCCAACCGGTCCTCCAATCGACCAGTTCAACTAAACTTTAGCATATTCTTCTCTTATGGTTACCAGATCTATCTAGGCCAGACAGGCCCACCAGTGTGCCAATTATTCCTCCGATGGACCAGTACAACTAAACTTTAGCATGTTCTTCTATTATGGTTACCAGAGCTATCTAAGGCCAGATGGACCCACCTGTGTGCCAATCATTCCTCCGATGGACCAGTACAAGTAAACTTTAGCAAGTTCTTCTTCTATGGTTACCAGGTCTAGCTAGGATCAGATGGGCTCACCTGTGTGCCAACCGGTCATCCGATGGACCAGTAGAACTAAACTTTAGCAAGTGATTCTCCTATGGTTACCAGGTCTATCTAGGGTAGGATAGGCCCACCTGTGTGCCAACTGGTCCTCCGATGGACCAGTACAACTAAACTTTAGCAAGCTCTTCTCCTATGGTTACCAGGTCTAGCTAGGGTCAGACGGACCCACCAGTATGCCAACTGGCCCTCCAATGGACCAGTTCAACTAAACTTTAGCACGGTCTCATCCGACAGGCCAGTACAAAACTGAATAGACTGTGACTACAACAGTGATACTTTTTGAAGTCCAATGATCAAGTTCCAAGATTTTACTCAACAGATAGAGCAAATTGACTTTGATTTACCATAAAAAGTTGGTAATAAGGTGATAGATGTGTAGCCCAACCTTCAGACCTATGTCCTGCAATGGGCATTAAGGCGGAAGGGGGGGGGGAATGTTTTAATGGAGCATTTTACCTAGTGACTATTTGACCTAACATATGTGACTTTAATTCTCCTCTGAAATGCGTTTCAATAATTAACATAAATCAATAAAAGCTGTGATTCTGAGCTCTGCGGAGAATGTTCCCTCTTTTATACAAGCACATGAACATTATGTGTCTTCTCTTTGATACACAATTTCCCAGGAGGCATTTACATGAAGTGGTTACTTTGTATAATGGAATATATTAAAGGCAGGACACTTGATATTTCCGCGATGCAGTAATACTAATTACAGAGATCAAACTGGATTTCTGTTCGTATCTAAACGGCAAATGTAACGTCAGGGGCTCGATCAGGGTCTACGCCTCGAAAGACAGATAATACATCCAGATATCTAGAGGAAAATATGGTCCCTTTGGGATTAACTAACAATAGAACTGAGCTGGGCTGACCAAGGGTTAATTTTTGTGTCCCCTAATTGGTGCCCAATTACAATTTGGAGTCTCACTGGGTCCTTTTTCACTTTGTGTTCAGACAGTGTTTCCTGGTCTTTAGGGCCCACTTAAAATTGTGGGTATTGTGAATTAAGCAAATTGACCTTGGTTCCAAAGAATTGGCGCAGCTCACGAAAAGTCTTGGAGACGGGAATGGGAGGTTCGGATTATAGAGGATGACAGTCTTAGGTCATTAGCAGAATGGAGGACACGGGTGGGGTGACACAGATGAAGGTGGAAATGTAGGACAGTACGGAACTGTGGAGAGCTTTGTGGGTGAGAGTGATAAGTTTATATTGTATTCTGTAGTGGATGGGTAACCAGTGCAATGTCTGGCACAGGGTGGAGGCATCAGTGAAGCAGTTGGAAAGGAATGTGACCCTGCCTGCTGACTTCAGGATGGATTGGAGAGGTGAGAGTTTAGTAACAGGGAGACCGATTAGTAGAGTGTTGCAATAGTCCAGATGAGAATGAAGTGCAACAGTAAGAGTTTTTGCAGAGTCAAGGGTAAGGAAAAAGTTGAATTCTAGAAATATTTTTGAGTTGGAAGTGACATGAGCAAGCGATCAGAGATCAGATGTAGGGAGTAAAGTGGAGATATAAGTCAAATACAAAGACAGCGGGCGTGCTGCTGGGGAGTAATGGTAGAATCACATACAGAAATGGTAATATTGAGTTTGGGAAGGTTAGGAGAGGGAGAAAACATAGTTCAGTTTTGTACAGGTGGTTTAGTTTTAGATAGAGGGAGGACATGATGTTGTGACAACAGACAAAACAATCACTGGTATTTTGTAGCAATCAGTAATGCACATCGCTGGAGCTGTCAAAGAGGGGCTGGCCGACTGCTCATTTCAAAAGTCAAGCCAGACCCCTTCTCAGTCTATAAATTGTTTGTGACATGAAAAATGTCTTGGTTAGCCAATCAAATGGTCAATCTGTAGGAGGGGTTAAGGGTTAGGCCCACCCCTGCATCTCTACCCGGCACACTAATGGCCTGTTTCGTAACTGTAAAGCGTTATTGTAAAGTGTAAATGCCTTACTTGTGTGATTTCGCCACCAAGTGGCTGTGCAGCAGCACAGTTTTCTTGGCACCTGGGTAGGCAGGGAGAGAGTGGTAGTAAGAGGGAGATAGGGGTATATAAGGGAAAGACAATGAGGAGGGAAGAGGAGAGTCATTGGAAATATGTAAGAGATACAATCCCCACTATGAAGATTCTGATTCTATGGGTCACCCCTGCGGCTGTGACATGTGGGATCCGGTACGGATTGATCAACAATATAATCTGCCTACAACAGAGCTTGCAGTTAAGTTCATATCCTTCCCTGGAAAGTCAATATGTGGAATAACTTATTAATTTAAAGGGAATATCTTTAGACTATTTTACAAATCAAATTCTTGTACCGTTGTATAGGACATAAAACAGCAATACGTTTGATATCTGTCTTATAGTAATCCGATGTGTCAGCGTTGAAAAATCAAGCTTTGAAATCACATGCAAAATAGCCAGAAAGTGCACTGGGGGCGTGTCAATATACTTCAACACTCCCCCAATGTTCTTGCAGCCTAATTTGCATGTAGCTTTAAAGTTTGATTTCTCACCACTGGTACATCGGATTATGACAAGAAAGGTATAATTTTAATTGTTTTACCAGGACCTATACAGCCAGAACAATAGTAAAATGATCCTGACTGGGTCCCACTGTACAAATAAATGAGACTAAGTTAATGTTTGAAACATAATGAGCCACCAAATAAACTTCCTTCCACAAACAAGGGTAAGATTTTCTGAAAAACATTTCCAGATTTGCAGCCTTTCATCAGAATCTTGACTTTACGGCAGGTACAGCACGAGCCTCCATATTAGATGGTGGAAGTCAAGTGTATGAAATCACATCAAGGTCTTGTGCAATTGCAGCCAAGGTCACCCGCACAGCAGCAAGGTCTGACATAAGGGTAAAGTCACTGAAGCTGAGCAGAGCCGAGGCGAAGGGCAGGAATACAATAAATCTTTACCATAGCAGAGGCCTGTATATGCAGGATTATATATGGCGCATGAGGCCACAGGAATAATGAGGCTGGGAGAAAGATTTTCTCAGATTACCAACTTTTTTTTACTATATGATCCAATACCTACCACTCTAAAGTCTTATGTTACAGCAGATTTCATAACACAAACTGCATATATATTATTAAATAGATCTTTTAGGCCTAGTGAGACTGGTGTACTTAGGCTAGTTTCACACTTGCGTTGAACGGTATCCGTTGCATTGCGTTGTGTAACGGATGCAACGGATGCTGCAAAACAACGCAATTCGTTTTGATTTTTTTTTTTTTACAGTTTTACCAGCGGCAGACTATTGTGAATGATCAGCTGATCGCTCCCAGTAGCCGGCCGCCGGGTGATCAGCTGATTGCTCCCTGCAGCCGGCCGATCAGCTGATCGCTCCCTGCAGCCGGCCGCCGGGTGGTCAGCTGATCGCTCCCTGCAGCCGGCCGCCGGGTGATCAGCTGATCGCTCCCTGCAGCCGGCCGCCGGGTGATCAGCTGATCGCTCCCTGCAGCCGGCCGCCGGGTGATCAGCTGATCGCTCCCTGCAGCCGACCGCCGGTGATCAGCTGAGCGCTGTCACTTGCCGGCGCCCGGGCATGCCGGCGGGCGGGCGCTCAGCTGGGCGCTGTCGCTTGCCGACGCCCGGGCGCTCAGCTGAACGTTCGGCCACCGCGAGCCAAAATAAAGTTTGATTTAAAAAAAAAAAAAAAAAAAAAAGAGCATGCGCAGTGAAATCCAGAGGATTCCGCTGCTCAAAATAGCGTTACATGCTGCGTTCCTCCCGCTGGGCGGAAGCAACGGAGCGTCGCCCAGCGGAAGCAACGCAGGTCCTTTTGGTACAATCCGGCACCCATACAAGTCTATGGGAAACGGATTCCGCTGTTTCCCAAAAGGGCGGATTGTAACGGAAGGAAATAAACGCAAGTGTGAAAGTACCCTTACTGTGAAAATCCACATCAGAGTGCTTTTATAATCCTGATATTAGGATGAATATTTAAAGAGTGAGAAAGCTCCTGACTAGAGATGAGCAAGGTTTGGTCACACACACTTTACCAAAAACACAGAGTTGGGGTTCAGAGTTCGGGTGCTTTACGTTTGCTGACCACTCGCGCGAGCATCGCTGTTCTAGGGTACATTCGGTGCTCAGCGTGAGCCTATTGCAGTGTTTGTTTGGCTTACACTGGGGGTAACAACAGTATGATCGGATGTAGTGTGCACCAAACAAAAAAATATATCGCCCTCCATACAGTATAACAGCTCTTCATACACTAGAATGGCCCGCAAACCATATAATAATCCGCACTAGCCCTCCATACAGTATAACAGCCCTTCATACACTAGAATGGCCCGCAAACCATATAATAATCCCCACTAGCCCTCCATACGGTATAACAGCCCTTCATACACTAGAATGGCCCGCAAACCATATAATAATCCCCACTAGCCCTCCATACGGTATAACAGCCCTTCATACACTAGAATGGCCTGCAAACCATATAATAATCCCCACTAGCCCTCCATCGAGTATAACAGCCCTTCATACACTATAATGGCCCGCAAACCATATAATAATCCCCACTAGCCCTCCATACGGTATAACAGCCCTTCATACACTAGAATGGCCCGCAAACCATATAATAATCCGCACTAGCCCTCCATACAGTATAACAGCCCTTCATACACTAGAATGGCCCGCAAACCATATAATAATCCCCACTAGCCCTGCATATGGTATAACAGCCCTTCATACACTAGAATGGCCCGCAAACCATATAATAATCCCCACTAGCCCTCCATACAGTATAACAGCCCTTCATACACTATAATGGCCCGCAAACCATATAATAATCCCCACTAGCTCTCCATCGAGTATAACAGCCCTTCATACACTATAATGGCCCGCAAACCATATAATAATCCCCACTAGCCCTCCATACGGTATAACAGCCCTTCATACACTATAATGGCCCGCAAACCATATAATAATCCCCACTAGCCCTCCATACGGTATAACAGCCCTTCATACACTATAATGGCCTGCAAACCATATAATAATCCCCACTAGCCCTCCATCGAGTATAACAGCTCTTCATACAGTATAACACACCTCCATACACTATAATGGATCTTACTCCCTTCATACAGTATAATGACCCTTACACATCCTTCCACACAATATGATGGCCTCTCCATATTGTATAATAGCCCACACATCGTATAATGATCCTCACTAGTACTCCATACAGTATAATGGCCTGCCATACACCATAACAGCCCTCCATACAGTATAACAGCCCTCCATACAGTATAATGGCCTGCCATACACCATAACAGCCCTCCATACAGTATAACACACCTCCATACAGTATAACACACCTCCATACAGTATAACACACCTCCATACATACAGTATAACACACCTCCATACATACAGTATAACACACCTCCATACATACAGTATAACACACCTCCATACAGTATAACAGCCCTCCATACAGTATAACACACCTCCATACAGTATAACACACCTCCATACAGTATAACACACCTCCATACAGTATAACACACCTCCATACATACAGTATAACACACCTCCATACAGTATAACAACCCTCCATACAGTATAACACACCTCCATACAGTATAACACACCTCCATACAGTATAACACACCTCCATACAGTATAACACACCTCCATACAGTATAACACACCTCCATACAGTATAACAGCCCTCCATACAGTATAACACACCTCCATACAGTATAACAGCCCTCCATACAGTATAACACACCTCCATACATACAGTATAACACACCTCCATACAGTATAACACACCTCCATACAGTATAACACACCTCCATACATACAGTATAACACACCTCCATACAGTATAACACACCTCCATACAGTATAACGCACCTCCATACATACAGTATAACACACCTCCATACAGTATAACACACCTCCATACAGTATAACACACCTCCATACATACAGTATAACACACCTCCATACAGTATAACACACCTCCATACAGTATAACACACCTCCATACATACAGTATAACAGCCCTCCATACAGTATAACAGCCCTCCATACAGTATAACACCTCCATACAGTATAACACACCTCCATACAGTATAACACACCTCCATACAGTATAACACACCTCCATACATACAGTATAACACACCTCCATACATACAGTATAACACACCTCCATACATACAGTATAACACACCTCCATACATACAGTATAACACACCTCCATACAGTATAACAGCCCTCCATACAGTATAACACACCTCCATACAGTATAACACACCTCCATACAGTATAACACACCTCCATACAGTATAACACACCTCCATACATACAGTATAACACACCTCCATACAGTATAACAGCCCTCCATACAGTATAACACACCTCCATACAGTATAACACACCTCCATACAGTATAACACACCTCCATACAGTATAACAGCCCTCCATACAGTATAACACACCTCCATACAGTATAACACACCTCCATACAGTATAACAGCCCTCCATACAGTATAACACACCTCCATACAGTATAACAGCCCTCCATACAGTATAACACACCTCCATACATACAGTATAACACACCTCCATACAGTATAACACACCTCCATACAGTATAACACACCTCCATACATACAGTATAACACACCTCCATACAGTATAACACACCTCCATACAGTATAACGCACCTCCATACATACAGTATAACACACCTCCATACAGTATAACACACCTCCATACATACAGTATAACACACCTCCATACAGTATAACACACCTCCATACAGTATAACACACCTCCATACATACAGTATAACACACCTCCATACAGTATAACAGCCCTCCATACAGTATAACACACCTCCATACAGTATAACACACCTCCATACAGTATAACACACCTCCATACAGTATAACACACCTCCATACATACAGTATAACACACCTCCATACAGTATAACACACCTCCATACATACAGTATAACACACCTCCATACAGTATAACACACCTCCATACATACAGTATAACACACCTCCATACATACAGTATAACACACCTCCATACAGTATAACAGCCCTCCATACAGTATAACACACCTCCATACAGTATAACACACCTCCATACAGTATAACACACCTCCATACAGTATAACACACCTCCATACATACAGTATAACACACCTCCATACAGTATAACAGCCCTCCATACAGTATAACACACCTCCATACATACAGTATAACACACCTCCATACAGTATAACACACCTCCATACAGTATAACAGCCCTCCATACAGTATAACACACCTCCATACAGTATAACAGCCCTCCATACAGTATAACACACCTCCATACAGTATAACACACCTCCATACAGTATAACAGCCCTCCATACAGTATAACACACCTCCATACAGTATAACAGCCATCCATACAGTATAACACACCTCCATACAGTATAACACACCTCCATACAGTATAACACACCTCCATACATACAGTATAACACACCTCCATACAGTATAACACACCTCCATACAGTATAACACACCTCCATACAGTATAACACACCTCCATACAGTATAATAGCCCTCCATACAGTATAACACACCTCCATACAGTATAACAGCCCTCCATACAGTATAACACACCTCCATACAGTATAACACACCTCCATACAGTATAACACACCTCCATACAGTATAACACACCTCCATACAGTATAACAGCCCTCCATACAGTATAACACACCTCCATACAGTATAACACACCTCCATACAGTATAACACACCTCCATACAGTATAACACACCTCCATACAGTATAACACACCTCCATACATACAGTATAACACACCTCCATACAGTATAACAGCCCTCCATACAGTATAACACACCTCCATACAGTATAACACACCTCCATACATACAGTATAACACACCTCCATACAGTATAACACATCTCCATACAGTATAACACATCTCCATACAGTATAACACACCTCCATACAGTATAACACACCTCCATACAGTATAACACATCTCCATACAGTATAACACACCTCCATACAGTATAACACATCTCCATACAGTATAACACACCTCCATACAGTATAACACACCTCCATACAGTATAACACACCTCCATACATACAGTATAACACACCTCCATACAGTATAACACACCTCGATACAGTATAACACACCTCCATACAGTATAACACATCTCCATACAGTATAACACACCTCCATACAGTATAACACACCTCCATACAGTATAACACACCTCCATACAGTATAACACACCTCCATACATACAGTATAACACACCTCCATACAGTATAACACACCTCCATACAGTATAACACACCTCCATACAGTATAACACACCTCCATACAGTATAACACATCTCCATACAGTATAACACATCTCCATACAGTATAACACACCTCCATACAGTATAACACACCTCCATACATACAGTATAACACACCTCCATACAGTATAACACACCTCCATACAGTATAACACACCTCCATACAGTATAACACACCTCCATACATACAGTATAACACACCTCCATACAGTATAACACACCTCCATACAGTATAACACACCTCCATACATACAGTATAACACACCTCCATACAGTATAACACACCTCCATACAGTATAACACACCTCCATACAGTATAACACATCTCCATACAGTATAACACACCTCCATACAGTATAACACACCTCCATACAGTATAACACACCTCCATACAGTATAACACACCTCCATACATACAGTATAACACATCTCCATACAGTATAACACACCTCCATACAGTATAGCAGCCCTCCATACAGTATAACACACCTCCATACAGTATAACACACCTCCATACAGTATAACACACCTCCATACAGTATAACACACCTCCATACAGTATAACACACCTCCATACAGTATAACACATCTCCATACAGTATAACACATCTCCATACAGTATAACACACCTCCATACAGTATAACACACCTCCATACATACAGTATAACACACCTCCATACAGTATAACACACCTCCATACAGTATAACACACCTCCATACAGTATAACACACCTCCATACAGTATAACACACCTCCATACAATATAACACACCTCCATACAGTATAACACACCTCCATACAGTATAACAGCCCTCCATACAGTATAACACACCTCCATACAGTATAAGACACCTCCATACATACAGTATAACACACCTCCATACAGTATAACAGCCCTCCATACAGTATAACACACCTCCATACAGTATAACACACCTCCATACAGTATAACATACCTCCATACATACAGTATAACACACCTCCATACAGTATAACACACCTCCATACAGTATAACACACCTCCATACAGTATAACACACCTCCATACATACAGTATAACACACCTCCATACAGTATAACAGCCCTCCATACAGTATAACACACCTCCATACAGTATAACACACCTCCATACAGTATAACAGCCCTCCATACAGTATAACACACCTCCATACAGTATAACACACCTCCATACAGTATAACAGCCCTCCATACAGTATAACACACCTCCATACAGTATAACACACCTCCATACAGTATAACAGCCCTCCATACAGTATAACACACCTCCATACAGTATAACACACCTCCATACAGTATAATAGCCATTACTCCCCTGTGAGTGATTGCCTGCTCACGTGATGGGGGACACTCACTTGGCTGCATTTCCGAGGTAACACAGGAACACAGTCTTAAAATCCAAACGGTTTATTAAAAAAACACCATAAACCGCTTCTCCAAACAAAATCACAAATACAGACGGATTTCAAGTCCGTTGAACTCACAGTACTCCTGCTTAGTTCAGATACCCTTGATCTGAGTGGAGCTCTCTCAGCATCCACTCACTTACGTGTGAAGCCAACCCTCTGCTCCTTCAGACGGGTTCCTTCCAGAGGTTTCAGACCTCTCTGAGGTAAACAGCCTGTCTTCCCTCAGAAGCTGTTCCTCATGCAGTGCTCCACACACACTCCATGTGCCAAACAAGCTAATTAAGACTTGTGTCAGACACAGCCATAGGCAGGGGTATGTGGATGGCCAGTCCCACCCATCTCTTAGGGCCCACTCACACTTGCGCTATTTTGATGCAAACGAAATCCGTCACTAATGTAGTACAGTTCATTTATTTACAGTGGAAGCGCGACATCATGTGGACACAAGCGGGTACTGCATGACACACACACGCGCCATAGTAACGCGCTTCCACTGTAAATAAATGAACTGTACTACATTAGTGACGGATTCCGTTTGCGTCAAAATAGCGCAAGTGTGAAACTAGCCTTAGCCATCCGTAATCCTGGCCCATTTAAAACTATAGAAAATGTCTGTGGCACTACAAGTACCAGAAAGAACTCCCAGGATCACACCACTTCCGTGGTACATACCTGTCATTCACAATATAACTGGTTGCCTTGTCACACCCCTCATACAGTATAATAACCCTTACACATCCTTCCACACAGTATGCTAGCCTCTCCATATTGTATAATAGCCCGCACACCATATAATACACCCCACTAGCCCTCCATACAGTATACCAGCTCTTCATACAATATAACACACCTCCATACACTATAATGGCTCTTACTCCCCTCCACCCAGTATGATGGCCCTTACACATCCTTCCACCCAGTATGATGGCCCTTACACATCCTTCCACCCAGTATGATGGCCCTTACACATCCTTCCACCCAGTATGATGGCCCTTACACATCCTTCCACCCAGTATGATGGCCCTTACACATCCTTCCACACAGTATGATAGCCTCTCCACATTGTATAATAGCCCACACACCATATAATGATCCTCACTAGCCCTCCATATAGTAAAATGGCCCTCCATACAGCATACAGTGTAGCAGCCGTCCATACACTATTATGGCCCTTACACCCTTCCACATAGTATGATGACCCTTACACAACCTTCCACAGTATCATGGCATCTCCACATTTTATAATGGCCCATGCACCATATAATGATCCCCACTAGCCCTCCATACAGTATAGCAGCCCTCCATATACTAGTATGATCCTTACCTTCCACATAGTATGATGACCCTTACACAGCCTTCCACACAGTATGATGGCCTCTGCATATTGTATGTAGACTGGCCCGCACACCATATAATAATCCCCACTAGCTCTCCATACAGTATAATGGTCCTCCATACAGTATAGCAGCCTTCCATACACTATTATGGCCCTTCCAGCCCTCCACACAGTATGATGGCCCCGATACAGCCCTTCATACAGTATAATGATCCTCCATACACTATAATGGCCCTTACATTCCTCCACATAGTATGATAGCCCCTCCACAATGTATAATGACTCACACACCGTATATTGACCCCCACTAGCCTTCCAAACAGTATAATGGCTCCCTTGGCCTTCGCATAACCATGTAAACTATATAATGGCCCTCGTATAGGACGATAACGGTATAATTGGCCCCACATAGCCCTGCAACCAGTATAATGGCCCCACACAGTCCTCCAAACTGTATAATCGCCCCCACACAGCCTTCCAAATTGTGTAATGGTCCAAATTGCAGGGCTATGTGGGGCCATCCATGATGCCAATACAGTTGAAACTGTGATCCCTGACATTAGTGTGACTGCCGAACCCGCCAATATCACTGGCATTAGTCAAATGTGTATGGGGGCTTTACAATGAGGTCCATTACATCAAGTCTATCATGGTTATGGGGGAGCAATAGGGCTGGATGACGAAAACTACCAACAGGAACCCCAGCGGAGGTCACAATCAATGCCAATGTGGGCAACGTCTTAGTGACATCAAAGCCCTTATCTCAGACCCGAAATCCAAACCATAGGGTCCAATGCTGCAGGACCATAGCGCTACCGATTACTACTGGAGTCGCCATCAGATCCTGATGGGGGGGCAAATACTTTTTAGTTGAATGATCCCTTGAATATTCATGTAAAATCACATTAGGAATCACAACCAACTATTAATTTTCACTTGTCATAAAATGTCATCTGATCCAGGTTACAAAGCGGCGCTTATTGATCAGACGAATGCGATTTTTCCATTTAACCGTTTCCCCGTACCTTTCATAAAAGTCAGTGCACCCCACGCCTCACCGGGTAAGTGATATAGCATCATACACGACTCTTCGCTAATGAAGAAATCCCTTCTATCTCTGCCCTTCACCCACAGTCGCCTTTTCTCCAATATAACAGTAGGACGCCATTATATGTAACAGGCACTAAAAATATTTAGACAGCAGCATTTGGTGCCCAGCGGGAAACCCGCAGACAGATAAACAGATAAAATATTCTGAGCGCGCAGCGTGCGAGGAAATGTGCGGTGCTTAAGTGGGGGGGATACAGATCTGCGCAATGTGAAACCGAGCCGGCAACACTTTATTATTATGGACGTGGATGAGAGGAGGAGGCGTGTAGTTTTATTGAAGGAAAGCTTTAAATAAAACGGTCACTAAAACTATATCAAAGATGGCACAAAGTGGTGCAAAGACCGCCCTGGTTGTAGCGTTTGTCATATCCTGCCTCATGGTATATGTATCCTCAATATAAAGAATAGAGGCCCAAGGTGAGACCCATTGTTGAGGCCGAATACAAAATTATTGGCATTCTCCAAGACGAAAGAAAGACTCAATGAAAGAACAAAAATTAAAATAATAATCAAAAATTAATCACAAAAATTGCATTAATGCCTTTGACCCCCTCCTTACTTTTCTACAGGACCTATTGCAAAATCTGTAACCGGGCACCTGGTTTCCATTTGTCTATTAAACTCCAACCTGCCCACTCTGAGTGGACAAAGGGTGCTCTTTTGGACCCCTAGATGAGTTTACGTGTCCCACTCGCTGCCAGTGATGGTACTACAGCGAGCAAAGGTACACACTCTAGACCACAGGGGGACCCCGGTCTTACCCTTTAAGTGTGAGGGGCTTGACTAAGCACCCACCACAAGGCGGATGCCAGATACTACTCCCAGGGCAGGGATCTGGACTGTGGCAGCTGACCCCCAGGGCAGAGGCGGACACAGGAGTAGACTGGGCTGAATCTCAAGTGTAGACAAGGACGACCGGAGTGGCTGAGGCTGGATGCACGACAAGGTTGGACAGGCACAGTCTCTTGGTATAGCAAGGCCACCAGGATAGCTGAGGCTTGAGGCACGGCCGGGATGGGACAGGCACAGTCTCTTGGTATAGCAAGGCCACTGGGATAGCTGTGGCTTGAGGCACGGCCGGTTTGGACAGGCACAGTCTCTGGTATAGCAAGGCCACCAGGATAGCTGAGGCTTGAGGCACGGCCGGGATGGGACAGGCACAGTCTCTGGTATAGCAAGTCCACCAGGGTAGCTGAGGCTGGAGGCACGGTCGGTTTGGACAGGCACAGTCTCTAGTACAGCAAGGCCACCAGTATAGCTGAGGCTTGAGGCACGGCCGGGATGGGACAGGCACAGTCTCTGGTATAGCAAGGCCACCAGGGTAGCTGAGGCTTGAGGCATGGCCAGGATGGATAGGTAAAGTCCCTGGTATAGCAAGGCCACTATGGTAGCTAAGGCTGGAGGCATGGCCAGGGTGCACAGGCAGGGGTGTATTACACTGTAGCAAAAGCACAGTGGGCAAGGGGACCTGACAACTAGCTGGCTAGGGTAAACACTAACTAACTAGACACATTGATCAGGCACCTTCCCTAGTGGGAGAGAACCTTATGTCCCCAGTGCCTCTCAGCGATAGGCTAAGAGGCACTTACTGGGAGTGACGCGCTGGTCCTTTAAGAAAAGAGCAGCAGCGCGTGCGCGCCCCAGCGACGCTCAAGGAGGACCTGTGCCACGTACACAGACCCCGGGAGGAGAAAGCAGAGAGCATGCACGTGGAGGAGTGATGAGATGCCAGGACACATGTGAGAGCTGGCCGCGGTGGAGAGTAACGTGAGTCCCTGTTGGAAGAGAAGAGCAGGGAGCGCAGGGACGCCAGCGCTACATTACATTTAACCCAAGCATCCCTACACCCCCCAAATATTTATTCTCCCTCGTTTCATGGGAACGTTGAGACTGAGATATATAAGGGCAAAGAATAGATATTACTAAATGGACAAGACTACGGGTGAGTGGCTAAATCTCTTGGACCTCACTGAAATTTCTGGAAATCTGTGATTCTGCAAGGTTTCTTGTGCAATGCTTTTTCAAGCTAAGTTAGTATCATGCGGGTGACTGGGAAGCATGGGACACGACGCAACACACTACAACACAAAGGGTACACCTCGGACACTTGGTGGGCCCTTGCACTAGTGAGGGGGAAGATGGGATACCTCCTTCACCCACCTGCAGCTGTACCAATCCTAGCCACTCTCTATACAGGTTCTGCATCTGTTGCTGAAAAGGATACCTGAAACCCTGGCAGACCCTGTAATAGCCCTGACTAGTGAGCTAGCAGGTGAAGGACGCTAGCCCCACCACTGCACTATTAACACACCAAGGGATGGAAAGACAAACGGGGGACATACAACAGACTGCTGCAGTCAGCACCATGACTGCAGTCAACACAGGAACTTGCAGAGAGGCCTCCACCAGCTCCTTCCACCTCCAGACCAATCATCCAAATGAGTAAGAGATAAAGAGTAAGCTGCTGGCAAGAAGAAACTGACATTAACCCATTATACTTCAAAAAAAGTAAACTACATGTAGTATTGAGAGCTTTGCATAGAAATGTCTCTCTATCCCTGAATCTGCCAATAGTCTCATAATGCAGAGAGATAGCCGTGACAGTCGGGTGTCGCCTACATAGCTAGAAACTTTTGGAGGTATTTTTGATGTTCTGTAAGTTCTGCAAAAGAAGCCTCTCCTCATACCGACCTATAAAATCTACTGCCTGAACTGTGCAAAAAGTCATTGAATCTGCATGATGTGGTCAGATAAAAATTCCTGGTCATGAACATCATCAGCTCCTGATATTCACAATCCAATATGATTGTGGAGCCACAAGACTTTGGGCACTTCTGCTTCTTTTGTGCAAATTAATGAGCAAATATATTCTACAAAGTACCAGATGATTGAAGCTTACAATTTGTCTGCCATAAGGTTAGTCTGACTTTCTGTCACAATGTGACTGTTGGAAAGGGAGGTACAGGGTCTCCTATGTTGTCCAGCATGATAGGGGTCTCTAGACTATTATTAATATGAGGGTTACTACTAATGGTGGAGATGTCTGAGTCCCATGCCTGGCTAAGCTCCTGACTTATCCCCCCTCCTACCAGGGAAGGAAGGGGCAGGAGACATGGAAACACAGAAAGACAGGGGAAAAACCAAAACTAAGACACACTACAAACATACAGGAACAAACAACGAGAGACTCAGGAGAAAAGCAAGAACAGAAAGGTAGTGACAAAAAGACAACAAAGGTAAACTCCACACCTGCATACAACAAGTACTACAACCACCAGTACAACAAGTACACCTCACCAGACCAGCTAAGATAAACTATAGCTGGCACTAATGGAAGTGTCCAGCCAGCATATATTGGATGAAAGCAGATTTGATTGGCTCTCCCACAACATGTGTTCAAAGGAGACTCACAAGCAGACTTGCTAGCCTGCCAATGGACTACCAATACGTTGGTTGACACCTGAGTCAGCCTGCTCTGAATAAAGACCTCAGAATCAGTAGTCGCAATAGCTCCCAACGACACCATGACAGTCAGCTAAGTCAATAAAAAAAAATCTGTGTGACACTTTCTTAGCAAGCACTTTACTAAGTCTCAAAACACTTATCTAAATCCATACAGAAATGGGTGCAAAAACACATTAGTATTTTTAATGGCCAGTTCATCATAGGAAAACCTAAAGCATAAATTACCCATATATCTTGGTTCAGGTTCCAGGCACAGGACAGCCCTAGGAACACCACGAAAAGAACAGGACCAATCACTTTTGGGCAGGGTCTATGTAAACTCTGCCCTTTTTGGACTTGGACATACTTGATTTTTATGGGGAGACTATCCTGGCAAATTTGGGATTGTTTAGCAACTTGGGTTGCGGAGCAAACCAAAAAAATTACAAAGGACTCAGACCGATAGAAGTGACACTCGCCCACATAGCAGCTCCCATCTTATCCATTCCGGGCTGGCCTTTACTTTCCGGTCGCAACACAGTAAATTTCAAGAACTCTGATATCACCTTTCCACTGGATGAGTGATGATTTATTGATTGGTGTTGGTCCGACCACTGTGACCTTCACTGATCTTGAGATCGGTAGTCCCGTTAGGATGGAGTGGAGGCATGTTCCATCCATTTATTCTCCATAAAACTGCTGTCATGCGATGTTCAGCCTTGTACACACCTGCTGGCATGGTGTTGTCAGATTCTGTTCACACCATAGAGTCTGACAAACAACCTGAGGCTTCTGTACTGTTCAGCCAGAGCCGGGTGTCGGCTGATTCAGGTTCTTCACTGGTCTACAGCTCTGCAGGAGTTAATTCCTGCAGACTGGCAAGCAGGACCTAAGAGATCAGGATGTTAATTGCCTCATGCAGCTGTCTTCTCTCTATTTAAAGCACGACTTCCTTCCATTATGTGCCGATGATAGCTTCAGCTTTAGCTCCAGTGGTACCGGTCTTGGTGGTTTTCCTGTTTATGGTGATCCATGTTGCGCTTCCGAGTGATGTGAGCATTACCCTGTTATGCGTTACTTCCCCCCCTTTTTAGTTCTTCCCCAGTACACATATAGTCTCTCCTGTGTGTTTTGAGTGCTGTGTGTACGAGTTTCTGTTCTCCCTTGTTCGTGTCGTTTTGTGGGGTTTTGTCTTTGTGTTTTTCAGCCCGCCTCAAGGGTGTGGGAAAGGGGGAGAGTAAGATTAGCGTTCGGATGGGGCTTAGGGTCACGCTTGGGGCTCGGACCTGGCTACCATCAATCCTACATCCGAGATAAATGACAGCACAAGGTTTCAAGTCTGAGGGCCAGCCTAGGGGCCCCTTTCCTGTCATTACATACCCCATGACAACCACCCCAAAAAAATCAGACAAATTTAAATCCTTATATTTTAAAAAAAAGTTTAAGATTTAATAAAAATGTCTGTTTTTCAGACAAGATATTTTGACCAGAATGACATTGGAGTTAATTTAGAGCTACAGAGATGCAAGAAGCAGAAGGAACACCACTGGAAATACAATGAGGCCACGTTCTTCTCGTAAATCCAAGTATCACGGTAAATTTATAGCCAATATATCGCCAGGCATGAAAATCTACGATCTGAAAGAGCTTCCTTTAAAGATCACTTCTATATCCAAAAAATGGAAAATAAAAATAATGAAATGCAGTAGTAAAAATATACACACAATTTATTTACATGGAAAGTGACGGAAGGGCCAAATCTTACCACCGTTTACATAGAGTAAGTGCGGAGAGGAGGTTTATTATACAAGACAGCTCACAAATTACGTCCAAACAAGCCGGCTGAAAGCCTCTAATTAAATGTGACTTGAATCACGGCCAAAGCCCTTAACCCAGGTCTGGATAATACCCGATGATGATTTCACAACAGCACCAGAAGGGGACTTATAATGCACGCTCCTCTGTTCTAATATCATGGATAGGACATTCCCCTCCCAAAGGAAAAATACATTCTTATGAAAATTTGAACAATGGTTTTAATATGGCCTTGTAAGTGGTGCAATATAACATATGCTGTGCTTCCTAATTGTGCATGATATACTAATCACATAATCTCAATGTTACCATCTTGTACCGGAATGAGCTGAAAACCATTTGTCGCTGGATTTAGACTGTGGAGCGGATTATAAGGAACCCCTGGTCTTCACCGTTAATTCCCATAAGGAGGGGTGGATGCAAGAACGTGTGGACACAAGAAGATGCAGAAACAGGTGTGGATGAAAGGAGGCGCGGACATAAAAAGATGTGGCCACAAAAAGGTGCAGACACAACAAGGTGCAGAAATGAGGAGATGCAGATGTAGCGCCCCTGAAGCCATCAGGGAGCTACAAGGTACTGCATCCCTCACCAGGATGCAGGGCCTACCCCCTAGGGACCCAGAAGACCAGTGCTGGTAACACCCAAACATTCCAGATAATCCCTGTTTTACCCCAACATCTGTGACACCCCTGGACTATCAGGTCGTCACAGGGTATTGTGCAATCTGCCCTCCCGTGCAATATCCACCTCCTTCTTGGTTATGGGTCCCCAACTACATGGTGTTGCCTACATCAGCCAATAAAATCCTAGGTACACTCTGCGCCACACCCACCAGACACACCAGTGGACGGCCTGAGTGGAATAAGGTCGCCCACTTGGGGGGTTGGTTAGGGGAGGTCAGGAGTGTCAGGAAGGGGAAGAAGTAGTTTGGAAGTGAAGGAGAGAGGAGGTCAGGAGCAGGGCTCCTAGGAAGCCATATAGCTAGCAGACGGTGGTCTGGGCTTAGAGGAGCTAGACCCATGGTCGCAGGGGATCGTGACAAGGGGCACGGAACTGTCAAGGAGTACAGCCGGCGGCCTTGTACCATCACCGGGCTGGGACCAGGGTACGATGGGGTACGTGGACCCTAGCTCAGGGAGAAGCTTTGGGCAACCTGACAATTTACCCGACGAGAACAGAGCCTTTACGATCCGCTCTCCACCCGCTCCAAAATCGGGGAACTAGCGAAACGAGAGGGATAGGACTTTCCACCAAAACGGTCCAGAAAATCCAAAGCGTGAGCCCTGAGAGTAAGCTCCCACACTTAGCCATAGTGGGGAGCAGGACACGGCAAGTTCCATACTACCGGGGCCAACAGAGAAGAGAACTTAGTGCCAGGAGGCAGGACACGGATCACCAAGCAGCACCATTGGGGACGGGACTCGAACTAGCTCCCCTCAGTGGCAGCGGTATCCATAATTTGGTTTATCCAGTTGTCAGTGTCAGCTTTATGGACTGAGTGACTACGCAAGTGACGTGACTCCTTCACTCCCCACGGCACTCCCCGAACACCATCACCGAGTCCCAGGGCATTCCCCTTACCCGTGGAGGGTTCCAACACCTGGCTGCCCCACACCATCACCCCCGGGTACTCCACATTACCACATACCACGGGTGGCGTCATGAACTCTATAACTCAATTCCTCTGTAAATATCCCCTTCACTTGAGTGGCCGCACGACCCCCGGGTCCGGACATCCCTCGAGCTACCGCAGATCCGGATCCGAGCAGCCCGGCTGCTGACACGGGGGCGACACACATCCCCCATAGAATGGTAGCAGGCTAGGGTTGGACCAATGGATGGCCGCCTAGAGGTGGAGCAAGTCCAGTCCACTAGACAACCAGGTGGGAGGGGCAGACAGTGGTCAGTCAGAAAGACAGAGGACAGTGAGCAGATAGAGTCTAGCAGTGACAGAGGAAGTGAGCAGACGGACTGACCAGAGTGAACAGTGACCTGAGGGCCCAGGCAGTTAGTTGACAGTGGAGTATTCCCGGAACTACGCACCAACGGGGTACAGGACCCTAGGTCAGGCAAAAGCTTCAGGAAGACCTGATAACACCTGCACAGTGAGGGAACCATCAAGAACCTCAATGACCTTGATGATTGGGACTCAGTAGCAACGGGAGAACCGGGGACAGGACCAGAGACTCCAACCCCACAGGGTTCATGCTACCGTCATACGGACTGCTGTAGAAGACAACCAGGAGGGGTCCCCCAGCTGCTCTACGCCACGGGGACCCACCAACCAACAGACAGGTGCAGGGGAAGAAGCCACCAGGTCACTAAACCGGCACTGGGACTAAGGAGACCTGAAGGTGAAACCAGCCAGCCTCGGGTGACCAGTTACCACCAGAAAGTGAGTAAAGAACCAGTTGCACTGAACCCTCTTGTGTGGCCTACCTTCTTCAGATACCCGTTACATCACCTACCCTCTGGGGTCTAGCCCTGCTTGCGGAGGGCCTAACATCCAGGCTGCCACTAACACCAGCCCCAGTAGCAGGAACTGTGCAGCGGCGGCTCCATCTACATAGCCGCAACACCGCAAGTGGCGTCACGTGTGAACATTATTCTAATCCCCTGTAAATATTCCCCTTTTCAAAAAGCACCCAGGGCAAGGGGTCCGGGCAACGGCCACCAAAGTGACATTCCCCAGTTATACACCGCCCGGGACCGAGTACCCCATAACCCTGGGCGACACACAGACACAAAAAATTGCAGACATATAAAGTTGCAAGCACAAGGAGGTGTGGACACATTGAGGTGCAGGCACAAGGAGGTGTGGACACAAGGAGGTGCAGGTGACGCGCCCACCAGGCCCTGGGGCAACTTGTCACAGGGCTGCGGTCCTGCTTCTGGGATGTCACGGTGGCGAGGCCCGGTTCTGTGACCCCGGCGGTGTCATTTAATAAATAGGAAGGGGATGATGACAGTTTATTTATGACCCCACCTGTGGTATGCGGCAAGTTAGGTGTTGCCGCTGCGGGATGAGGGCCTCTGGTGCAGATGGTGACGCAGCTGAGATGGTACAGCTCCCCACAGGTAGAGCTGGGCCCCAGGACGGATGGTTGTAGTAGTCAATGATGGCGGGGGTGCAGGGCTCAGGCGCAGGTGAATAACGCAGTGACACGGAGATGCAGTCTCAAGACGTTTACTCAATGTAGCAGGTTCCAAGATAACACGACTAGCCAGTGACCACCTTTGGAGGGCTTGGTTTCACTGTGAAGGGTTACAGCCGATCCCGGGAAGTTCGGAGGTTGAGTCCGGTGCACCTTTCTTATGTGTCCCTTCCCTGGTCATCTTCCTGCACTTGCTTCGCCCTCCTGCCTTGCGCCTTCACACACAGAACCCTAAGTCGGTGCCTGTGGCCCTTTCGGGCAACGTGAAGCTCTATCCCTTGGCCCTTTTGAGTCACCTTCCAGTGAATTTGTGTGTGGATGTGTGCTTTCAGTCACCTCAGCCGCTGGTTTTCCTAGTGGAGTACGTAGGTTCTTTTCCTCTAGCCTAGGGACCAGTCCCCGATTAGCGACCCAGTCCTTCCACTCGGTTGCTGTATGTGGAACAGGACCACAGGGGTATGGCTAACTTCCCTGGGACCCCTTCTGTCTTGTGCCTGGGTCAAGCTGCTCCAGCTCTAGACCACAGGTCTTCACTCCTCCACTGCTCTTTCTAACTCTCTTTTACTCACTCTAAACCCACACTCCACTACCATGTTCCCACTTCAACGCTGTGTTCCCATGCCCAAGACTCCACCCCCCCGCCGGCCTGGCTTCGGGTACAGCATGCCCTTTCCATGTCTGATGAGGTGTTGCTGAGTTGGGGTGTTGTGTTTTGTGGGAAGCGGTGGATGACCTCTTCCATACCCAGGATGGAATACCACACCTCTGGATGAGGTGCAGTACCTCTGTGGCGATTGAAGCCTCAGGGGCGCCACACTTGCACAAGGAGGTGCAGACACAAGGAGGAGTGGACACAAGGAGGGGTAGACACAAGGAGCTGTGGACACATTGAGGTGCAGGCACAAGGAGGTGTGGACATTAGGTATGAACATAAAGAGATGCAGGCACAAAGAGGTGCGGACACAAAATGGTGGGGGAAAAAAAGAGATGCGGACACAAGAATATGCAGACACAAAGTTGCGGGCACAAGGAAGTGCAGACACAAAAAAGTGTGGAAACAAGGAGGTGCAGAAACAAAAAGGTGTGGGCACAAGTAGGTGTGGAAACAAATAGGTATGGACATAAGGAGATGCAGACACAAGAAGATGCAGACACACAAGGTTGCAGGCACAAGGAAGTCGGACAAAAAAAGGGAAAAGGTGTGGCCACAAGGAGGTGCAGAAACAATGAGGTGCAGAAACAAAGAGGTGTAGAAACAAGGAGGTGTAGAAACAAGGAGGTGCAGAAACAAGGAGGTGCAGAAACAAGGAGGTGCAGAAACAAGGTAGTGCAGAAACAAAGAGGTGCAGAAACAAGGAGGTGCAGAAACAAAGAGGTGCAGAAACAAGAAGGTGCAGAAACAAGGAGGTGCAGAAACAAGGAGGTGCAGAAACAAGGAGGTGCAGAAACAAGGAGGTGCAGAAACAAGGAGGTGTAGAAACAAGGAGGTGCAGAAACAAGGAGGTGCAGAAACAAGGGAGTGCAGAAACAAAGAGGTGCAGAAACAAGGAGGTGCAGAAACAAGGAGGTGTAGAAACAAGGAGGTGCAGAAACAAGGAGGTGCAGAAACAAGGGAGTGCAGAAACAAAGAGGTGCAGAAACAAGGAGGTGCAGAAACAAGGAGGTGCAGAAACAAGGAGGTGCAGAGACAAGGAGGTGTAGAAACAAGGAGGTGTAGAAACAAGGAGGTGCAGAAACAAGGAGGTGCAGAAACAAGGAGGTGTAGAAACAAGGAGGTGTAGAAACAAGGAGGTGCAGAAACAAGGAGGTGTAGAAACAAGGAGGTGCAGAAACAAGGAGGTGCAGAAACAAGGAGGTGCAGAAACAAGGAAGTGCAGAAACAAGGAGGTGCAGAAACAAGGAAGTGCAGAAACAAGGAGGTGCAGAAACAAGGAGGTGCAGAAACAAGGAGGTGTAGAAACAAGGAGGTGTAGAAACAAGGAAGTGCAGAAACAAGGAGGTGCAGAAACAAGGAGGTGCAGAAACAAGGAAGTGCAGAAACAAGGAGGTGCAGAAACAAGGAGGTGCAGAAACAAGGAAGTGCAGAAACAAGGAGGTGCAGAAACAAGGAGGTGTAGAAACAAGGAGGTGTAGAAACAAGGAGGTGTAGAAACAAGGAGGTGTAGAAACAAGGAGGTGCAGAAACAAGGAGGTGCAAACGAAAAGAGATTCACAAATAAACAGATGCAGACACAAGGACGTGAGGAGAGAATAAGGTGCAGACCCAAAATGTGTGGACACAAGGAGGTATGGATTTGGTTAGAAGATGGGGCAGAATCAAGACTGTGCAGACATGTTCGGACACCACTAGTTGTGAATACAAGAATGGGCAGATACAAAAAGGTGCAGATACAAGGGATTGTGGAGGTGGAGTGGACACAAGGAGGGGTAGACACAAGGAGCTGTGGACACATTGAGGTGCAGGCACAAGGAGGTGTGGACATTAGGTATGAACATAAAGAGATGCAGGCACAAAGAGATGCGGACACAAAATGGTGGGGGAAAAAAAGAGATGCGGACACAAGAATATGCAGACACAAAGTTGCGGGCACAAGGAAGTGCGGACACAAAAAAGTGTGGAAACAAGGAGGTGCAGAAACAAAAAGGTGTGGGCACAAGTAGGTGTGGAAACAAATAGGTATGGACATAAGGAGATGCAGACACAAGAAGATGCAGACACACAAAGTTGCAGGCACAAGGAAGTCGGACAAAAAAAGGGAAAAGGTGTGGCCACAAGAAGGTGCAGAAACAAGGAGGTGCAGAAACAAAGAGGTGTAGAAACAAGGAGGTGTAGAAACAAGGTAGTGCAGAAACAAGGAGGTGCAGAAACAAGGAGGTGCAGAAACAAGGAGGTGCAGAAACAAAGAGGTGCAGAAACAAGAAGGTGCAGAAACAAGGAGGTGTAGAAACAAGGAGGTGCAGAAACAAGGAGGTGCAGAAACAAGGGAGTGCAGAAACAAAGAGGTGCAGAAACAAGGAGGTGCATAAACAAGGTAGTGCAGAAACAAGGAGGTGCAGAAACAAGGAGGTGCAGAAACAAGGAGGTGCAGAAACAAGGTAGTGCAGAAACAAGGAGGTGCAGAAACAAGGAGGTGCAGAAACAAGGAGGTGCAGAAACAAAGAGGTGCAGAAACAAAGAGGTGCAGAAACAAGAAGGTGCAGAAACAAGGAGGTGTAGAAACAAGGAGGTGCAGAAACAAGGAGGTGCAGAAACAAGGGAGTGCAGAAACAAAGAGGTGCAGAAACAAGGAGGTGCAGAAACAAGGAGGTGCAGAAACAAGGAGGTGCAGAAACAAGGAGGTGTAGAAACAAGGAGGTGTAGAAACAAGGAGGTGCAGAAACAAGGATGTGCAGAAACAAGGAGGTGCAGAAACAAGGAGGTGTAGAAACAAGGTGGTGTAGAAACAAGGAGGTGCAGAAACAAGGAGGTGTAGAAACAAGGAGGTGCAGAAACAAGGAGGTGCAGAAACAAGGAGGTGTAGAAACAAGGAAGTGCAGAAACAAGGAGGTGCAGAAACAAGGAAGTGCAGAAACAAGGAGGTGCAGAAACAAGGAGGTGTAGAAACAAGGAGGTGTAGAAACAAGGAGGTGCAGAAACAAGGAAGTGCAGAAACAAGGAGGTGCAGAAACAAGGAAGTGCAGAAACAAGGAGGTGCAGAAACAAGGAGGTGCAGAAACAAGGAAGTGCAGAAACAAGGAGGTGCAGAAACAAGGAAGTGCAGAAACAAGGAGGTGCAGAAACAAGGAGGTGCAGAAACAAGGAGGTGCAGAAACAAGGTAGTGCAGAAACAAGGAGGTGCAGAAACAAGGAGGTGAAGAAACAAGGAGGTGCAGAAACAAAGAGGTGCAGAAACAAGAAGGTGCAGAAACAAGGAGGTGTAGAAACAAGGAGGTGCAGAAACAAGGAGGTGCAGAAACAAGGGAGTGCAGAAACAAAGAGGTGCAGAAACAAGGAGGTGCAGAAACAAGGAGGTGCAGAAACAAGGAGGTGCAGAAACAAGGAGGTGTAGAAACAAGGAGGTGTAGAAACAAGGAGGTGCAGAAACAAGGATGTGCAGAAACAAGGAGGTGCAGAAACAAGGAGGTGCAGAAACAAGGAGGTGCAGAAACAAGGAGGTGCAGAAACAAGGAGGTGTAGAAACAAGGAGGTGCAGAAACAAGGAGGTGCAGAAACAAGGAGGTGTAGAAACAAGGAAGTGCAGAAACAAGGAGGTGCAGAAACAAGGAAGTGCAGAAACAAGGAGGTGTAGAAACAAGGAGGTGTAGAAACAAGGAGGTGTAGAAACAAGGAAGTGCAGAAACAAGGAGGTGCAGAAACAAGGAGGTGCAGAAACAAGGAAGTGCAGAAACAAGGAGGTGCAGAAACAAGGAAGTGCAGAAACAAGGAGGTGCAGAAACAAGGAGGTGTAGAAACAAGGAGGTGTAGAAACAAGGAGGTGTAGAAACAAGGAGGTGCAGAAACAAGGAGGTGCAAACGAAAAGAGATTCAGAAATAAACAGATGCAGACACAAGGACGTGAGGAGAGAATAAGGTGCAGACCCAAAATGTGTGGACACAAGGAGGTATGGATTTGGTTAGAAGATGGGGCAGAATCAAGACTGTGCAGACATGTTTGGACACCACTAGTTGTGAATACAAGAATGGGCAGATACAAAAAGGTGCAGATACAAGGGATTGTGGAGGTGGAGTGGACACAAGGAGGGGTAGACACAAGGAGCTGTGGACACATTGAGGTGCAGGCACAAGGAGGTGTGGACATTAGGTATGAACATAAAGAGATGCAGGCACAAAGAGGTGCGGACACAAAATGGTGGGGGAAAAAAAGAGATGCGGACACAAGAATATGCAGACACAAAGTTGCGGGCACAAGGAAGTGCGGACACAAAAAAGTGTGGAAACAAGGAGGTGCAGAAACAAAGAGGTGTAGAAACAAGGAGGTGTAGAAACAAGGAGGTGCAGAAACAAGGAGGTGCAGAAACAAGGAGGTGCAGAAACAAGGTAGTGCAGAAACAAGGAGGTGCAGAAACAAGGAGGTGCAGAAACAAGGAGGTGCAGAAACAAAGAGGTGCAGAAACAAGAAGGTGCAGAAACAAGGAGGTGTAGAAACAAGGAGGTGCAGAAACAAGGAGGTGCAGAAACAAGGGAGTGCAGAAACAAAGAGGTGCAGAAACAAGGAGGTGCAGAAACAAGGAGGTGCAGAAACAAGGAGGTGCAGAAACAAGGAGGTGTAGAAACAAGGAGGTGTAGAAACAAGGAGGTGCAGAAACAAGGATGTGCAGAAACAAGGAGGTGCAGAAACAAGGAGGTGTAGAAACAAGGAGGTGTAGAAACAAGGAGGTGCAGAAACAAGGAGGTGTAGAAACAAGGAGGTGCAGAAACAAGGAGGTGCAGAAACAAGGAGGTGTAGAAACAAGGAAGTGCAGAAACAAGGAGGTGCAGAAACAAGGAAGTGCAGAAACAAGGAGGTGCAGAAACAAGGAGGTGTAGAAACAAGGAGGTGTAGAAACAAGGAGGTGCAGAAACAAGGAGGTGTAGAAACAAGGAGGTGCAGAAACAAGGAGGTGCAGAAACAAGGAGGTGCAGAAACAAGGAAGTGCAGAAACAAGGAGGTGTAGAAACAAGGAGGTGCAGAAACAAGGAGGTGCAGAAACAAGGAGGTGCAGAAACAAGGAGGTGCAGAAACAAGGAAGTGCAGAAACAAGGAGGTGCAGAAACAAGGAGGTGTAGAAACAAGGAGGTGTAGAAACAAGGAGGTGTAGAAACAAGGAGGTGCAGTAACAAGGAGGTGCAAACGAAAAGAGATTCACAAATAAACAGATGCAGACACAAGGACGTGAGGAGAGAATAAGGTGCAGACCCAAAATGTGTGGACACAAGGAGGTATGGATTTGGTTAGAAGATGGGGCAGAATCAAGACTGTGCAGACATGTTCGGACACCACTAGTTGTGAATACAAGAATGGGCAGATACAAAAAGGTGCAGATACAAGGGATTGTGGAGGTGTGAACCCAAGAGATGCCGATGTAAGAAGGTGCCGATACAAGAAGGTGTGGACACAAAGTGTGTGGATGCAAGGAGGTGCAAGAAACACAAGTGCGGAGACAAGAGGGTGTGGATACAACCAAAAGTGGAGGGGCAGATGCAAGGAGGATTTGGACACAAGGAGGTGCATATCGAATGAAGTGCAGATGCAAGAAGGTGCAGACATAAGAGGTGCAAACTTCTGCAAGTGAAATTCAAGGTCAGGGGTCCCAAGAATAGCCACAGTTTTGTGCCAACAGCCCTGATGGAACAATGGCACAGTCAGGAGTAGAGAGGAGAGTCAATCAGTCTTAACGCGACAGGCCCGATGAAAAGACTGGAGGGCAGAGAAGGGTCATAGGTTTGTAACACCGTGTTTAAAAGTGGGCATGTTGGAGGTGTTCCCGTGCACTCCGGAGGAGAGGGGCAAAAATGTCCTGAATTTCATATTCAGTCTTGCACATTTTGTGGATGCATTTAATATAGGAATAAAAGGAATGAAAAAGAAAACAAACATCATGACTGGTGACCACGTGAGCCGCTCTTATTACTGTAATCTGTCACTGATTAGCGTCCGTGCCTATAACACAATGAGAAGAAATTACACGCCATTACTTGTGCTGAGCCTCAGCAAGGCGTTAGCGTGGGATGATGCATTAGGGATTTTTATATTCTGTACCCAAAGGAAGAACTATTGATGATATCACCTTAATTTAATCACTGTCCCTGAAATTCATCAGTTTTGGTTAGTGTTCATTGCATGGACTTAAATTAGTCAAACTGATAACAGGAGCCCAGCCAATCCTTTATTTACTGCAATCTATTAGCAATTGCAATTGTGACAAATGTGTCTCAACATCGGCTTAATCCTAATGGCAAAAACAAATGGGCCCAGTCTAGTAACATCCCAGGAGTTTCATGCAAATTACAGATGTATAGATTTTCTTCACACCTTCAATAGATACTGGGACTTATATCGTCTTCTAGAGCAGGGGCTGCTTCATATTACTGCCTATGCGGAGTGCACACCATTGTTGTTATCACTGAACATACACGAAGGATGCGTCATAAATAGTGATGGGCGGACCCGGATCTGGGTGTTTGATCTGGATCCAGCACTCGAGAAATTAAAAAAATAAATGAAAAATAAAGAATGAAACGATCGCTTCATACTTACCAAGGCTCAGTCGCAGCTATAAACTGCTCCCACGCGGCTGTACACTGCTCCTGTGGCCTCCCTGGACCGCTCATCATTGCTCATCCATATGCACTGCTTTCCCCACCCCTCGGCCGGCCTGGCCTCTGTGCGTGGTTGCAGTTAAACGTGCCCCCAGCCTGTGTGACAACATCTGGCTGCAACCATTCATCACTCATTGCGGCTCATTCATTCTCTCCCTGGAGCTCACAGTGGGCAGTCATGTTCTATGGCCACTCACTTTGACTGAGATGTAGCAGAGCTGGAATCGCCGTGGGACCTCTTGTGGATTATGTCGGATTTGCAGGGATGTGTAAGGGGTTAATAAAGTGGTGAAATAGGGTGTTTTTTGTATTTTATTCCAAATAAAGGATTTTTCACTGTCAGTGACATAAATATATATATATATATATACATATATATAAAAAAGCCTAATGCGGTTCAACTTATTTTGATACACAGCCAAGATTAGCACAGGGCTGGGGCTGCAGCCTGTGGCCGTAGACTTTATCTGTGCTGGTATCATAATATGCTGGGACTCTATGCCAAATTTTTTTTTTTTTTTTTTTTTTTACTGTACGGTAGAGTCATACTGATGTATAACTCGCACGAGTGTAGTGAGAAAATCTCGCATTGCGCTCATCCCCATATAAGACAATGCTGCAGCTCAGATTTGCGAGTCTTTCCTCAGCCCTAATCGGACTAAGGAAAAAATCCCAACACGCTGCTATTGTCTGCGAGTCTCCTATCACTCGCACCCATACAAGTCTATGGGTGCAAGACAAACATTGGACTGTACTCGGATGACATCCAAGTGCAGTGCGATATATACACAAGCTGACAATGGAGGAGATAGGGAGATTAATCCCTCCATCTTCTCCGCAGCTGTCATCCAATTGCAGGATCGGGTCACAGTCACATGACACTCGGACCACGCTCGCAGCAGAGTCTGAGCCAAGGGTCATTAGCATATCCCATCCGATGCCATATGCCAGTGTGACCCCAGCCTACGGTATAGACGAACATAGCGCATGTGAATGGAAGCAAGTGAGCTGACACTCGGACCACTGGCTACTAGATCAATCAAACTGAAGAAGAGCGAACCAATTCATAACCAATCAGATTAATTACAAATGTCTGAAAAGTTTAACATATTCTGAATTGTTCGAGATTTGATTCACACAAATCCAGACGGATTATTTTGGAAGGCCAGGAAGCGGATAATAAAAGATTATAGACACGTCCAGTCACTGCAGCTCCCCATCCGGTGTTCTGTTTGGGCCAGATATTACAATCTCTTCTTAGGGATTTGGTCCGAATCCTTTGGTACAGATACAGTGCCTACAAGTAGTCTTCAACCCCCTGCAGATTTAGCAGGTTTGATAAGATGCAAATAAGTTAGAGCCTGCAAACTTCAAACAAGAGCAGGATTTATTAACAGATGCATAAATCTTACAAACCAACAAGTTATGTTGCTCAGTTAAATTTTAATAAATTTTCAACATAAAAGTGTGGGTCAATTATTATTCAACCCCTAGGTTTAATATTTTGTGGAATAACCCTTGTTTGCAATTACAGCTAATAATCGTCTTTTATAAGACCTGATCAGGCCGGCACAGGTCTCTGGAGTTATCTTGGCCCACTCCTCCATGCAGATCTTCTCCAAGTTATCTAGGTTCTTTGGGTGTCTCATGTGGACTTTAATCTTGAGCTCCTTCCACAAGTTTTCAATTGGGTTAAGGTCAGGAGATTGACTAGGCCACTGCAACACCTTGATTTTTTCCCTCTTGAACCAGGCCTTGGTTTTCTTGGCTGTGTGCTTTGGGTCGTTGTCTTGTTGGAAGATGAAATGACGACCCATCTTAAGATCCTTGATGGAGGAGCGGAGGTTCTTGGCCAAAATCTCCAGGTAGGCCGTGCTATCCATCTTCCCATGGATGCGGACCAGATGGCCAGGCCCCTTGGCTGAGAAACAGCCCCACAGCATGATGCTGCCACCACCATGCTTGACTGTAGGGATGGTATTCTTGGGGTCGTATGCAGTGCCATCCAGTCTCCAAACGTCACGTGTGTGGTTGGCACCAAAGATCTCGATCTTGGTCTCATCAGACCAGAGAACCTTGAACCAGTCTGTCTCAGAGTCCTCCAAGTGTTCATGAGCAAACTGTAGACGAGCCTTGACATGACGCTTTGAAAGTAAAGGTACCTTACGGGCTCGTCTGGAACGGAGACCATTGCGGTGGAGTACGTTACTTATGGTATTGACTGAAACCAATGTCCCCACTGCCATGAGATCTTCCCGGAGCTCCATCCTTGTTGTCCTTGGGTTAGCCTTGACTCTTCGGACAAGCCTGGCCTCGGCACGGGTGGAAACTTTCAAAGGCTGTCCAGGCCGTGGAAGGCTAACAGTAGTTCCATAAGCCTTCCACTTCCGGATGATGCTCCCAACAGTGGAGACAGGTAGGCCCAACTCCTGGGAAAGGGTTTTGTACCCCTTGCCAGCCTTGTGACCCTCCACGATCTTGTCTCTGATGGCCTTGGAATGCTCCTTTGTCTTTCCCATGTTGACCAAGTATGAGTGCTGTTCACAAGTTTGGGGAGGGTCTTAATTAGTCAGAAAAGGCTGGAAAAAGAGATAATTAATCCAAACATGTGAAGCTCATTGTTCTTTGTGCCTGAAATACTTCTTAATACTTTAGGGGAACCAAACAGAATTCTGGTGGTTTGAGGGGTTGAATAATAAATGACCCTCTGAATAAACTTTTCACAATTTAAAAAAAAAATAAATAAAAAAAGAAATAACATAATAACATTCTTTTTTGCTGCAGTGCATTTCACACTTCCAGGCTGATCTACAGTCCAAATGTCACAATGCCAAGTTATTCCGAATGTGTAAACCTGCTAAATCTGCAGGGGGTTGAATACTACTTGTAGGCACTGTAAGTGCTTGAGTGGTCACGTCAAACTTGGCTTGATGTATGTATCTTTCCCAAGCCCTCCTCCATCTTTTTTTACTACTTTCTCATTCCACTATTTGTTATGCTTTGAGGTCTGCAGAGACCACAGAGCACAATAAACATATTTTGGGGCAGAATTGATTCGAACTGTATTTCATAATGTCCAAATATATTCAACCCAAACTAATTTTGGGAGATTCACTCTTCTCTAGTCATAGTACGTCCTCTTTTCTGCAGCTCAGAAGTCTGCTTCGCTGTGTAGAACGGGACAGAGTTAGCAAAGATGACCAGTCTATTGAACATCTGGATGTCACGATGACTATGGGAAAGCAGGGAACCTAGGCTGTCCCTCAAGCTAAGGGCCATATGCTATCCCTAAACTCAGGGATACTCCTGATGGGGGAGAGGCCTCAGCCTCCCTCCTGGTCCTGCTCGTGACCAGTCCTGATCTGATTCACCCTCCTCCCAGGGAGACAGGGAGAGACAGGACAGGGATGAAACTCAGAGATAAAGACAGACAAGGGAAAACCAAAACTCAACACAACAGCGCACACAAAGGTAAAGATAATAAGAGGTTCAGGAGGAAAAACAAGAGCAGGAACCTAACCCTAAGCCTAACCTACAAAACAGCAGGTGTTAACTCCACAACCGCATCAAGCAATGAGCACAAATTTCATCAGTAAGTCTCGGACACCACACCTCACAGATCAACAGAGAATAAACTATAGCTGGCATTGGTGGAAGGTTTCAACCAGCATAAATAGGAGGGAAGCAGATATGAGAGGCCTTCCCGTCGAATGTGACAAAAAAAGCAAACAGACCAGCAGAGATTAACTCCCTCTAGCCTGCCTATGAATCAGCACACAGCAGGTTGACACCTGAGTCTGCCTGTGTTGATCCCAGACACCAGAGAAACCTTCAAGCCGAGTGTCAGCATCTGCAATCTGAACAGAGCCCAATGCTATCATGACAGTCAAAAGTTGGTGCAAAACTCTGTGTGACACATTAGGGTCTGGTAGATGTGTGGACACTTTGAACTGTAACTAGAGCTTATTTGTGGAGTAGGCTTAAATATCAAGCATACTCCCAAAATCCTGAAGAATTAAGCTAGGGTTTATTTTCAGGGTACGTCTTATTTTCAGGGAAACAGGGTAGTAATAGACTTTTCATAAGGGCCAAATGGACCTTTTGGGTCTCCATAGGGTCCTGTAACCAGGTACAATTGCACCCCCTGCACCTACTAGAGTTAAGCGTCTGATAATAATATTACACACAGGAAAGGCTCCGTATGTCGCTGTCCTTAAATCTCCTGGGGTTTTTTGGGGAAATTAGGCTGTACTCCATTGCCTCCTGGAGACTATAATAACACATGATATTTCTCTGTGTCTCAATACAACCTGATAATGAAAAATCATACGCTCGTGGCTAGAGATGGAGCCAATTTTCTAAAATTAGTTTTGCTTGAATTGGTAGGAAGATTTGCTTTAGTGCAAATAAAATTCAGTCTGCAACAAAATTGCCGAAAAAAAAATGTTTATTATGTTACAGACCCTATGGAATAATAAATGGAGGGGTGGGAAAAAATTTTTAAAATAAAAAACAATATATTTATTATCCTCATGTGTCATCACTTGACGTCTTACGACGCCTACGTTGCTGCTGCAACTTCCTTGGTCCACTGCATCGGTGCACTACAAAGTCATGTGGAAAAAACAAAGATCTTCCCCTAGGGTCAAGGAGGCTGCTGCAGGGACGGAAGTAGCACAAGGAGCCAGGTGAGAACTTGGGACAGGTGAGAATATTTTTATTTTTTTATTTTAACCTCTTCCTAGCTGTCAAAATAATTAGACAAAATGGCCAGCCAACATTTGGTTGGATTGGTACAAATCGAAACCTGAAAATCTTGGATCTTCAGCGCCTTAAGTATATGCATGGTGCTGTCACGGTAGGTACAGGGAAGTACCAAGCGAGCGGCAAAAGGGAAGGGCACCCATGTGTCTAGGGAAGGGAGAGATGGGGACCCCTGACCAAACCTACTACTGGTTCCTGGGGTCCCTCATAGGTTCTGCACCTATGCGCCGAGCTGGATATCTGACCCTAGATATCGTTAGTAGTGAAACCTAAATAGGGAACGGATGGGGTGAGCTCTTCATCAGCACCATTAAACACTATAGAAGACACAAGGAGGAAAATGTATGAACTACTTATCCACAGATGAGACAGGCAGAAGTTCAGCAAAGCTTCAGCAACGATACTATAGATGAGACCAAGCCACCTCCTTGCAACCAGACCTAGAATGAACGGAATAATATCACCAGCGACAGTCCGGGGAAGAAGGGAGTATTTAAGCACCTACAGAATTACTGATGATTAGCAGCTGGAAAAAGGGAGAACTCCACTAGGTCCTAAAGGGGAAGAGTGCTGGGCCCTAAATAGGGAACGGATGGGATGAGCTCTTTATCAACGCCACTAACACTAGAGAAGACACAAGGAGGACACACGGGGGGGAATAGCATGAACTACATATCTACAGATGACTCAGGTAGAAGTTCAGCAGAGTTGTCAGCAACGATACCACAGAAGAGTACAAGCCACCTACTTGCAACCAAAGCTTGAAGGAACTGAAAATATCACCAGCACCAGTCCAAGGGAACATCAAGGGAATACTGACAATCAACAACTTGGTGGAAGGTGAGCATCTGCTGGGGGGTCCATAAGGGAGAGAGATGAATCCAGCAGGAAAGCTACCTAATACAATGAATACTGACAGTAGGAACAATGGAAAGTCAGGGAGCATTTTGTGACCTTCTATTGCCAAAAACCAAATGACTGTCACTATGTCTGGCCAAAATGCAGACGTGGTGTTCATTACCCTATAGTTACTCATTTTTTCAGCTGAACAACAAGGGTGTAGTAGTTGGACCCCTCCATTAATTAAATAAGGATAAGCCATTATTAATAAAGTATTGGAAAATCCATCTTGACCATCCATTCTCCTTCTATTAGTATAACCATGCAGTTTGATGCGTAATTGAGTTCAGCCATTACCGGTAACGCACACAATGTCCGGCCTGAGCCATCTGTAACTTCATAATGAGGAATCAATGATCAATATATATATTTTGTATGGGGCGTCCGTTCACATTCTCAAACACATTTACACTCAATTAAATCAGAATGACTCTTGACTACAAAAATTCATTGACCGTGACAAGAAAAGCTTCTTTATTATAATCTCAGACCTTTCCAAACGGTGGAGCGGGGGGTGGGGGGGGGAGCGTTATCAAATCCTCATTATCACTTCTATAGAGCGAAGAAAAGAAAAAACGAGAGCAACAAGACTCATAAAACATGATGCCCAGGAGGGAAAGTCAACACACGGCGTAATGAGAAGCTGCTTAAGGAAAGTCTATATCATCATTATCAGAGACCTCCTCGCTGTAAGCATGATCGTTACAGCGCAGACGCCCTGGAGGATAGCGGCATTATATCATGCTTCCTACAACTTTACTGTTGCTTTCTCCGAGGTTAAAAAAAAAAAAAGAAAATATCCCCAGGATAAGAAGAACCATTTTACGTCAACTCCCAGAAACATCAAGTAATGGACATTGCAGTAGAGGAAGAGTATGTTGATTTTACAGGAGACAGTGACCTGTTCACAAATCAGGATCATACATTTTGCTCAAAACTGGACAGTCATCTAATGTGTGGAGGGGACAAGTGGAGACAGTCGTCTAATGTGTGGAGGGGACAAGTGGAGACAGTCTTCTAATGTGTGGAGGGGACAAGTGGAGACAGTCGTCTAATGTGTGGAGGGGACAAGTGGAGACAGTCATCTAATGTGTGGAGGGGACAAGTGGAGACAGTCGTCTAATGTGTGGAGGGGACAAGTGGAGACAGTCGTCTAATGTGTGGAGGGGACAAGTGGAGACAGTCTTCTAATGTGTGGAGGGGACAAGTGGAGACAGTCGTCTAATGTGTGGAGGGGACAAGTGGAGACAGTCTTCTAATGTGTGGAGGGGACAAGTGGAGACAGTCGTCTAATGTGTGGAGGGGACAAGTGGAGACAGTCGTCTAATGTGTGGAGGGGACAAGTGGAGACAGTCATCTAATGTGTGGAGGGGACAAGTGGAGACAGTCGTCTAATGTGTGGAGGGGACAAGTGGAGACAGTCGTCTAATGTGTGGAGGGGACAAGTGGAGACAGTCTTCTAATGTGTGGAGGGGACAAGTGGAGACAGTCGTCTAATGTGTGGAGGGGACAAGTGGAGACAGTCTTCTAATGTGTGGAGGGGACAAGTGGAGACAGTCGTCTAATGTGTGGAGGGGACAAGTGGAGACAGTCGTCTAATGTGTGGAGGGGACAAGTGGAGACAGTCATCTAATGTGTGGAGGGGACAAGTGGAGACAGTCGTCTAATGTGTGGAGGGGACAAGTGGAGACAGTCGTCTAATGTGTGGAGGGGACAAGTGGAGACAGTCTTCTAATGTGTGGAGGGGACAAGTGGAGACAGTCGTCTAATGTGTGGAGGGGACAAGTGGAGACAGTCTTCTAATGTGTGGAGGGGACAAGTGGAGACAGTCGACTAATGTGTGGAGGGGACAAGTGGAGACAGTCTTCTAATGTGTGGAGGGGACAAGTGGAGACAGTCTTCTAATGTGTGGAGGGGACAAGTGGAGACAGTCATCTAATGTGTGGAGGGGACAAGTGGAGACAGTCTTCTAATGTGTGGAGGGGACAAGTGGAGACAGTCTTCTAATGTGTGGAGGGGACAAGTGGAGACAGTCTTCTAATGTGTGGAGGGGACAAGTGGAGACAGTCGTCTAATGTGTGGAGGGGACAAGTGGAGACAGTCGTCTAATGTGTGGAGGGGACAAGTGGAGACAGTCTTCTAATGTGTGGAGGGGACAAGTGGAGACAGTCATCTAATGTGTGGAGGGGACAAGTGGAGACAGTCTTCTAATGTGTGGAGGGGACAAGTGGAGACAGTCGTCTAATGTGTGGAGGGGACAAGTGGAGACAGTCTTCTAATGTGTGGAGGGGACAAGTGGAGACAGTCTTCTAATGTGTGGAGGGGACAAGTGGAGACAGTCATCTAATGTGTGGAGGGGACAAGTGGAGACAGTCTTCTAATGTGTGGAAGGGACAAGTGGAGACAGTCTTCTAATGTGTGGAGGGGACAAGTGGAGACAGTCTTCTAATGTGTGGAGGGGACAAGTGGAGACAGTCTTCTAATGTGTGGAGGGGACAAGTGGAGACAGTCTTCTAATGTGTGGAGGGGACAAGTGGAGACAGTCTTCTAATGTGTGGAGGGGACAAGTGGAGACAGTCATCTAATGTGTGGAGGGGACAAGTGGAGACAGTCTTCTAATGTGTGGAGGGGACAAGTGGAGACAGTCTTCTAATGTGTGGAGGGGACAAGTGGAGACAGTCTTCTAATGTGTGGAGGGGACAAGTGGAGACAGTCATCTAATGTGTGGAGGGGACAAGTGGAGACAGTCTTCTAATGTGTCGAGGGGACAAGTGGAGACAGTCTTCTAATGTGTGGCGGGGACAGGTGGAGACAGTCTTCTAATGTGTGGAGGGGACAAGTGGAGACAGTCTTCTAATGTGTGGAGGGGACAAGTGGAGACAATGTTCTAATGTGTGGAGGGGACAAGTGGAGACAGTCTTCTAATGTGTGGAGGGGACATTTTGTATACTGTGACGGGGTTCAACTCCGAGCCACAGATGGGTGAACCTTTATTACATGCAAACTGAAAGGTCCATACAACAATCCATCACACAGAGGGTAAAATAGTCCAGGAAAACACCTATAGTCCAGTAATGGGATAAATGCCCCGGAAGATGAGAGTCACAATCCCCCAGCAGTCTTTTCCAGAGTACTCAGAGTTTTTCCAAGTCTCTCTGGGGTGCTGGTCGTAGCATCAGCATAGGATGAATTTTACTGCCTCCTTGTGACATGCACGGTGCAGATCCACGTTTGTGGATATCTACTACACAACCTACCATGCATCACTTGAATCGGCACCCGCAGTTTGCTACTACTTGTTTGGACTCTGTACACACTTCCAACAAACAACTTGGTTTCTGTAAGTAGCTCTGTTCTGTCGGGCGTCGGTTGTTTCATTCATCTCTGCTTCTGGCACTTTAGGAGTTATTGCCTCCTGGAGCAGTATGTGGCTTCTCAGAGAACCAGGTTGCTAATCACCATTTCCAGCTGGTCTCCTCCTGCTTAAGTCTGGGGAGTTTTCTGTGGCATCACCAAAGATAGTTTCTGTTTGCAGTTGCGAAATCCCGGCACAATCCCGGCATAATCCCGGCATACCTCTATTTGGTACCCAGCTATTCGTTGTTTGCTCTGTTTGAGAGTTCCCTGGTGTGAATTGCTTTTACCCCTTTTAGTTTATTCCCTCCGGTGTCATTTTGTCTCTTTATCCTCTCGTCTGTGTCTTTGGGAGGTTATTACGTTGTGTCCTGCCAATTCCAGGGTTGGTGGTCCGGGGAGAAGTATTATGACAGGGCCGGACAGGAGACAGGGCTATTACATTGGCTCCACCAAACTTTGCTCAAAGTAAGGGGTACTTCTTACATAGCGAGATCGCTGCTGATCACAGGTTTTGTGTCGTACCAGTGGCCTCATTAGCGATCTCGCTGTGTGTGACACTAAGCTGGACCTGGCCCCTGCTGTGAAATCGCAGATTGTTACACACTGTTCTGGTTCATTTTTTGCTCGTTGGTCTCCCGCTGAGCAGCACACATTGGCGGGAGACCAACGAGCACCGATTCTGTGTAAGCAGTGTACGCTGGTAACCAGGGTAAATATCGGGTAACCAAGCAAAGCACTTTGCTTAGTTAGCTGATATTTACCCTGGTTACCAGCTTACACCGCTTAGCGCTGGCTCCCTGCACACGTAGCCAGGGTAAATATCAGGTAACTAAGCAAAGCGCTTTGCTTAGTAACCCGATGTGTACCCTGGCTACGTGTGCAGGGAGCCAGCGCTAAGCGGTGTACGCTGGTAACCAGGGTAAATATCAGGTAACCAAGCAAAGCGCTTTGCTTAGTTACCCGATATTTACCTTGGTTACAAAGCGCAGCATTGTTACACAAGTCACTGGTGGCTGGTCGCTGGTGAGAACTGCCTGATTGACAGCTCACCAGCGACCATGTGGCGACGCACCAGCGATCCTGACCGGGTCGTATCGTGGTCGGAATCGCTGGTAGGTAGTTTAGTGAGACGGTACCCTAATATTATTTGCCGACATCCTTTCGATATTCACTTCTTACAATGCATGAAGCCTTTGATCCTCAGATCGCCTACTACAGACAAGTCAAGAAAATCCCATTTTCCCAATCATATTGGTGTGTTTTAATCCCCAGAGTGTCGCTAACTCCCACATATTGTTTCAGGTCTCATTCTGGAAGATTGGCAATGCTTGAGCAGCGAGGGAGACTCTGGAGATGAGTGGTTGAAGACGCTGCAAGTCTTACTCTTGTTTGATCTAACATTGACCCAACGGCTTTCGAGTCCGTCCGTCCCTCCCAGGGGGACACTCTCTAGAGGATATTATAAGATGTATCCTTAGTGTATTATCAAGTGGATAGCAGAGAGCAAGGAAAGATCGCCTCGAGCGCTCCAGTCGGCTCGCTAAGAAAGAGACTCCATGTCTCATGAAGCTAAGGAATACTCTACGCACAAACACAGGGAAAGCACCTTAAGTCGCTCATTCATTTCATTCCTAGAAACGTTTAGAAGCTACCCATGAGCCATATCAGACCCCCATACTTTGCACTGACGAGGGGCAAGCACCTCGAAACACCGTGTAAATTGGGATTCTGATCTGGCATATATCCTAAGTCATATGCAAAGGATTGTTAAAAATCCCCTTTTGACTTTTAGGATCACTACTTCCAATAGGTGGCGATGCGCTAGAGTTTGTCTCCTTTCCTGGAGAGACAATTAGAAACGTCTCGTTATTTTCAGATTTGACCCTTTGTAGACGCAGTCATTTTTAATTTTTGCTCTTTTTCCCTCCTCTTCTACCAAGAGCCATAACTTTTTTTTATTTCACCTAGACATAGTCATATGAGGGCTCATTTTTTGACTTAGCAGTTTTTTCACATGGCCGGATGTGGGCTCGTTTTTTTACGTCACGGCTAATATCTCCGGGCAGTCCAGGCTCTGCCCAGCCAGGGAAACTCGTGTGGTTAGTGCAAATGGTGTCACGCTGTCAGGAAGAAAGGGTGTTTGTGATCTACAGCAACTATTCAGGTGTAATCAGCTCCCTGCTGTGGCCAATGGGGCAGCACACACACCCTACTTAAACTCTGAGCTGGGAGTTGCCAGATATGGTTTGGTCTTTTCCTTGTACTCCGGTGTTCCTCCTGTTGCTCTATACTGATACTGATATATTTATCTTTTTAATATAGTTTTTATTAGTTTCTCTAGTGAACTACAACCTGTGATAGATTGTTCAATACACTGCATTACTGTAGTATTGCAATGAAATATCAAATTATTGATCTCCAGGGAAGCCAAGCAACAGGCTTGGCATCTCAGATCTACAAACTTGTCAGACAAGGGGGCCTTCAATAACATTAGAACATGTCATGCAACAAACGTAGTAAACGCGTTCAGACCAACAAATGTCTGAAGCACAACAAAAAAAAACACAAAACAACGCCCCAAACAAGGGGAAACACCAGGAACACAATAACAACGATGGGCCCTGGCACTAGTGAGAGAGTAGATAGACACCTCCTGCCTTCACCTGGCGCTGTACCCTGCACTCCTCACCAGACCCTATACATGCTCCGCACCTGTTGCCGAGCAGGATTACCTGAAGCTCTAAAAGATCCCTACTATAGTTCTTGCTGAGGAGTGCGGTAGTATGTCTCAGTAGACCCACCAATGCACTAATACAACAAGAGGACAGGTATGACAAGCAGGGGAATACAACAAAAAATGGAGAAGATCTAACTCCAGAATGAATCCTCAGCAGCTCCTTCACCAAAGGGGGCCAGTACACAAATGGTTCGTATAGTCAGCAAAGCTTGCTGGGAGACCTAGCTACTTAAACACAAGGGAGCATGGCTACAGAGCAGCTACAGCTGACCTCAACTGCAGAAAAACTGACATTTAACTGCTTCAGAACCAAAGGAGACAAAACCACATTTAAATGTAGAGTCCCAGATAGAGATAAGGGGTTCCTAGTCCTAAAGCTGCTACTAGTCCCCAAAAACAGAGAGACGACCGTGACAGAACACTATCGGAAACAAGAGGAAAGGGAGTTGCTATCCGTGATAGCACATGGAGATAAACTCACTTGTCCACGCTCCTGCTGTCCGTGGTGCTGAATCTCCGACTCTTCTGTGTCCAGCCGCCACTGTCTCCCCTCTGCAGCTACTTCCGGGTCTGCTGTGTCTGGCCGCCACTGTCTCCCCTCTGCAGCTACTTCCGGGTCTGCTGTGTCCGGCCGCCACTGTCTCCCCTCTGCAGCTACTTCCCTTCCGGGTCTGCTGTGCAGTGCATAACTGCATATTCATGAGAATAATTAGCCAGGCTGGAAGCAACAGCCAGCAGTGGCCAGGTACAGCGTCGCTGGAGACGGGTGAGTTTAAAATGCTTTTTATTTTCAATGTCCGTGTTTATCTGGTACGTGTTTCACAGATCACACCATAGTGTGGTCCATGGGACATCAGTGATGCCAGAAAAAAAATCGATATGTGTCCGTGCGGAAACATGGACACGCGTGTACACCGCATGGAGAGACGGTCAGTGAAATATCACTGATGTGTGCGCAGACCCATTGATTTTAATGGGCCTGCGTATGTCCGTAATTCTGGTACGTATAAAAACTGTCACATACCTACCAGAATCACTGACGTGTGAAAGAGGCCTAATGTTGATTCGGTGTTTTACAGCTTTCTATTTCTATTGCTAAACTGTGAACTGTAACGTCTTCTCATTATCCATATTCTCCTCGAAATGGCTACTGCATTCCCAGCCTTGGCTTTTATACCGGCTATTATTGGATATGCTATACCATGTGATGTGATAACTGCAAAGCATTATGCGGAAGCCCACCCAGTTGCACCCGACTTCATGTGCCCTTCTCTGGCTGATCCAATCTTCTTCATTGTGTAAAATAGAGTCCTGCAAATTACTAAAAATGTTACTTCGAGTTTGATTTGCATCCAGTGTATTCTCTAATCAAGCCGCACACTGGGAAGCTAAAATGCTATACTGGTATTACAAAAACTCAACTAGGCTACATCAATGTCATTCTGATTTAGAAGAACGTCTTTGAATAAACTTCCATGAGATCCTATAAGAAATGTATTGCCCTGACAGCGGCAGGACTGAGTAATAAAGCATTGATTACACTATAATTAATGTAGGACTTACTGGGTCGTCTGGGCGAAGTTTCTTGGATGGAGGTCCTCCGTCCTCAGGGTGTAGCATGTAATAAAGCCGGACCTTGTTGGCATGTTTCTTGCTCTGAAACCAAAAAAAAAATGGAAGGATCAAGTAAGATATATGTGAAAAGCAAGAAACCAATGAATCTTATCTCCAAATGACACTGTAATCACCTACCAGCTATGGTATTATCTGCAGATGGCAAAAAGACAATTAATAGAGTAGATTGGACCTTTATGGTGGCCCCAAATACACTAGAATAACAACAGCCAAACTTTCATGTAGTGTTCAGCCTTGCACCCGCTGGGTGTCATGGCGGCATCAGACTCTATTCACACCACAGAGTCTGATAAACCACCTGAGGTCTCTTAGTTGCTTAGCCTACCTCGGCGTCGGCCATTTTGGCTTCACTGCTCTCCAGTCCAGCAGGAGTTAATTCCTGCTCGCTTTGTGTACTGCTCTTAGAAGGTCGAGATGCTTTAACCACTCACAGCCACCTTCACTCTTTATAAGGTACTGGATCCAGTTGCTCCTCGCCGAATATAGCTCAGCATTGCTCCTGCGATATTGGTCCCTATTGTAGTGATCCAGAACCTGGTGATCTGTCGTGTACTTTCCTGTATGGTGTGGAAAGATCCCTGTTGATAGTTTATTTCCTTCCTGTGTTTTATTTCTTCCTGGGCACATATTGTCTCTCCCTTGTGTCTGATTGCAGTGTACGAGTGTCTTGGTTCTTCCCGTCTGTGGTATTTGATGGGTTTTGCTTTTAAATTCCAGGTGTGGGGAAGCGGGGGTGTTAGATCAGGGTTAGGGTCACGCTGGCGGTCCAGACCTGGCTACCATCAAGCCTACCTCTGGGATAAGATACAGTGCTGTGTCCCTAGTCTGAGGGCCAGTTTAGAGGTCCTTGCTCTAGTTACCTTGACACTCCCGTGACACAAGCCTGCTGATATCAGCAGCCTAAAATGTATGAGGGTCTCCTAACTCTCCCCCAACAGATGATGTTGAGGAAGATAAAGATCTTACATGTCTGATTTTTTGGGGATGGCGGATCCCTTTGTTTTCGGTGAGATAAGCTGCAGACACAGGAGCCTCTCAAATGCAATACAATAGCAGAGGAGTCGGGAGAGCTAGCTACCGGACAAACAATCATTCATATCTATTGTGTATGGGGCCCCTTAGGTCTAATATGCTTAGTTGGATTATGTCCCCATACACAGACTCAACCACCAAGGTCAAAGTGTACGGTGTCCTATCAGATGTGACACCATTCTTCACTGGAATACAAGAAGGTTGCCTCCTCTGTCCACTCATCTTTATTAATACTTGATGTCCTTTTTTCCGTCATATACAGACGTATCTAGTATTACAATTCATAGCTTCAGTTATAAAACGGCAGCGTCTACCAACATTGTATTATTCTTCAGAACCAACCCACCACTATCTCTGCCCAATCTTATACAAGAATTACACACCAGATTTTCAATTTCAAATGTAACTTTACTAAATCAACATTGACAAATGTAATCTACTAGAACCACAAGGGAGTCATTGAGTTTTAAAATAAATTTCTCCAAAAAATCGTCTTCCATTTTCCAACATTACTCCATTCTCTCCTTTTAAATCTGTGCAACAAGACTTGGTTTGGACATTGTGAAATATTAAAATGAACATTCTATCCAGGATTTTGGGTTAAGCGGGCTTCACACGTAGCGACATCGCTAACGAGATGTCGTTGGGGGTCACAGAATTCGTGATGTACATCTGCCATCGTTAGCGACGTCGTTGCGTGTGAAACGCAGGAATGACCGTTAACGATCAAAATTACTTACCTAATCGTTGATCGTTGACACGTCGTTCCTTTTCCGAATATCGTTGCTGTTGCAGGACGCAGGTTGTTCGTTGTTCCCGTGGCAGTACACAATCGCTATGTGTGACACCGCAGGAACGAGGAACATAGTCGTACCTGCGGCCGCCGGCAATGAGGAAGGAAGGAGGTGGGCGGGATATTCCGGCCGCTCATCTCCGCCCCTCCGCTTTTATTGGGCGGCCGCTTAGTGACGCCGCTGTGACGCCGCACGAACTGCCCCCTTAGAAAGGAGGCGGTTCGCCGGCCACAGCGACGTTGCTAGGCAGGTAAGTCCGTGTGACGGGTGTTAGCGATGTTGTGCGCCACGGGCAGCGATTTTCCCGTGACGCACAACCGACGAGGGCGGGTGCTTTCATCTTTGCTTTTTAAGGCTGCTTTAAAGCAGCCTTAAGTCATTTTCAATCTTTATCAATTAAAATCCACGTCTTTTTTCTCAGAGCAGAAGACATGTATCTATACCCTGACACATAAAACTTCATCAGTACAACATTGCTCATTTTTTGCTTAAGGTCTATGGATCTTTCTTGAAGAAAGTTTAACAGGTGATGAAAAAAGTTACAGACCTGTCATCACTTCTGCACCACAGTGAAGTCTGTCCAGCCGTATATAAGCAGTTTATTCTGCATCATATGGTAATGGCGGCCAGAACTTGTATTCCTGTGTACTGGAAAAATGATATTTCCATGTCTATGTGTAGGAGGTGGTTGAGATGCGTCCACTCCTATGGGGAAGTGTTGTTGTTTTATAAATATAATGTATGTAAGAGTGTATAGTATTTAATGTAAGTTGTTCTTATGAGTGCGCTGCTGCGTCAGTGATTTAGCAGAGCATAACGAGCAAGGCGGTCGGCGCCATCCAGCAACCACGAGTTTCATATGTTTTATGTCAAGTCATGTCTTTGATAATATGTATATGTTGGAACAATGTAAATAATGTGTCGTGGGCAGAGGAGGGGAAGCTGCGCTCTCCCACTGCTCGGGTCCGGCTGCTGCTGCCGCTGCTCGGTGGTGGCTCGAGCGGTGGGCCGGATCCCGGGGACTCGAGCGGCGTTCCTCGCCCGTGAGTGAAAAGGGGATTTGATTATTGTCCGTGACGCCACCCACGGTTGTGGTGATATTGGTGACACCACCGCTGCTCTAGACGGGGATCCCGGGAGTGGTGACAGGGAGCAGCTTTGTTGTTAGTTCTCCCCTGTGTGGGTAGGGGGGTTGGTTGTCCCGGGGCCCGGTGATTGGGTAGGGATGGATGACAGGCGGGTTACGGGGCCTGGTGAGGTGCAGGGTCACGGGGGCAGCGCTGTGCCGCACGGCACGGTGGTACTCACTTAGCCAATGATGAGGACACAGTTCTCGGTAAAACACACGGCTGGATGGACGGGTCCCACAGACGGCTGCAGTGTTGTTTCTCCCGGCAGGTTGATGGTGACTGCCTTTCCCTGCACCTATGTACTGTAAACGGTTCCAATGGGTTCCCATCGGTAACCCGCTCCCCAGCTTGGATATGGGCTGGAGGAGCCCCTTTTGCCCGCAGGCTCTGGCCCTGGGAACCGTAGCCTTGGCGGTGGCTGTGTTTCCCTCTCACGGTTGGACTGTTGCCTTTCTCGGGACTTGGCTGCTGGGAAACCCAGGAGGTTCCCTTCGCTGACGGATTTGGCAACTTCACGGCGACTCCTAGCCTTGTCGGGGTCCGTAAGCCCCTGCCAGATGGTGCTGACTTCTCTTTGTGTACCGGTCCGGTACCGCCGGGCCACCGCCCGTCCACGGTCCTTACGGTAGACTGCGATAGGCCACTCCTGCAGACGGTCACCACCGTCTGCCAACCTTGCTGATCTGTCCGGGCCACACACCCGGACCAACTTCAGTCTGCTCTACTACCACTTCACTTCCTCTCACTTCCACTTCCAAAACTGATCTCTCTGCTATTCCCGCCTCCAGGACTGTGAACTCCTCGGTGGGCAGGGCCAACCGTCTGGCCCACCCCCTGGTGTGATCATCAGCCCCTGGAGGAAGGCAACAAGGGTTTGTGTCCGACTTCGGTGTGCCTGACCGGGAGTGTGGGGTGTGTATGTGTTGTTCTCTGTGGCCCCTGGCTTGTCCAGGGCGCCACAAATGTATAATGTAATATGCAGGCCCTTCATGCTGTATAGAGCCAGGAGTACTCTAGATCAAGGGTTATAGATAAGATAGATATAATATTAATAAGATACGATGTATTAGTGTAGTGCAACTAGGGACCAAGTGTGCAGGAGTGGGGAGTCAGTGGTAGTTAGTGAGTTTGTTAGTAAAGGACAGGAACAGATGTAAACAGCTAGGTGGTAACCATGGTGACAAGGAGGAATGAGTGAGCAAAGAAGGATCTGGAAGGCTGGATAGTTAGTCAGTAAAGCAGGAGAAGTTCAAGTGAGCGGATAGGGCCGGAAGTCAGGGCCTGTCCAGAATGGGAGTCATCGTCCCATGTGTCAAGACCTCACCCTGCGAACAGGCTGTAGAGCATCCTGAGACCAGTGGGCTGTTAGGTTATAGAGACCGCCGGCGGGACCATGCACTGGTCGGGAGCTGGTACGACGTCCAAGGGCCCGAGTGAGACACGGTAGCAGCAAGGAAAGATTATGGTGAGGAAGTACGTATTGGACTCAGCGACTGAAGGATAGCAACCCACAGTGAGTGCTTGTGGTGGCATCACAAGCGGCCCTGTATGCTAAAAATAAGAAAGAAACTGGTTCCTGAATTGTTTTATAAGAGACTTGTGTGTGAATCGTGTGTGACTCTCTATGTCTATGACGAGGATCATCAGCTGAACAGGAAAGAATATTGGACGTTTTCGTAAGTGTCGCACTCTCCATCGGAAGCACATACATTGAGTGAAGCAGGGGAGCGAGTGACCCTCGGCTGGCATAGGGCTCCCCGCTTCACAAGAATGTAGTCATGCACATGGAAGATCTCACCTCTTCTAGTGGTTCTGATACCCACTTTTATTTAAATTCTCTATGGAATATCCTGAATTTGTTCAAGACCTTGACCCACAGCCCCCAATCAATTCCATAATCTTTGGCTTGCTGATATAACTTGCTGCCTATCCCACTCTGCCTTCTCTTTTTCTATTCTCTGTTTAGTCTTTCCCATCTCAATTTTCATCTTTTTGGTTCCCAGCTGTTCCACAATTCCAACTTCATGCTGGGAGATGTAGTTTGGCAGCAGCTGGACAGCCAAAGGCTGAAGGCCATTATAGAATTGCTTACTAATGATAGTCTTTCCTTTTGAAACTGTATAAAGTGCTTAGCCTAGCGCTTCTCAAACTTTCTTTTACTGGTGCCTTATTGGCCAGAACATTGATATCACCACAAGTGGTCAAAGCAAAGTCCATGTCAAAATGGAAAATGTTAAGCACTGTAACGAAACAAAAACCTTTGGGTAGGGTTTTTACAAAAATTGCTCAGGAACTATTCCACATTTGCTGAGATTGTGATACACCCATCTTGCCTTCAAGGTTGAGATGTCCAACGGCTGCCACTCTTTCTATGCTCCACCTCAGGTCTTACATGTAGCCCCACAGACCCACTTAAATAAATTCCTGTGTCTGAGTATTGAGACTGCACTGTGTTCAGTTGCCATTTGTTTGGAGATTGCCACCATTCAGTTTTTTCTGTTGCCATCAACTCTTTAACCTCTACTATTTGCATCAGCTGATTCTGTGAACTTCTGGTTAACCTATCATTTTCAGTAAGCATCGCAAATTGTTATTGAAGTTTGTTCACATTACGTTGCAATCTGCTGTGAATTCTATATCTTGCACCTGCTACTTCTTTGACCTGCTAGCTAACCCATCGTTTGCCATAAGCATCATTGACACTTAATAGAGACTTTGCACATTAGGCCGAGGCCACACAGGGATTTGCTCAGCGGGGGCCAAGTGTCATGCAACTGTGGTCCGATCGTGCGATCGGACCACAGTTGCGGGGGTGGGGGGGAAAGTGGAGGGAGAGATTTATCTCCCTATCTCCTCCGTTGCCAGCTGATGCGTATATCGCACTGCACTCACATTACACCGGTGTAATGCGAGGGCAATACAATGTTTCTCTCACCCCATAGACTTGTATGGGTGCGGGTGGAACAGGATCGTATTCCACTCACAGGATGCGGCGAGTGTTTTCTCAATCCGATTAGAGCTGAGAAAATAATCACTCCTGTGTGCTGCCCCATAGAGTAATACTGGTACGAAATGGAATGCAAATTTTTTTATCGCTTTCCACTCGCACCATTTTTCTTGCCATGTGTCCTAGGCCTTACAGTACAATCTGTTGTGGATTTTGCTACCTACACCTGAGTTTTCCTTCCAATCTATCAATGTCTTCTTTCTTTACCCCTTCCCCCATTTCTTTGCCTTCCATTGTTTCCTATCTCACTTACTGTATTTATTTGTCTGCCGTCCAACAAAGGCTATGTGCGCACAGTGCGTTTTTCGCGGCGTTTTTGCGTGTTTTTCAGGTGCGTTTTTGGCCTCAAAACTGCAGGACTTTGCTTCCCCAGCAAAGTCTATGAGTTTTCATTTTTGCTGTCCGCACACAACTGTTTTTTTAAGCTACGTTTTTGAGCTTAAAAAAAAAATGGACATGTCAATTCTTTCCTGCGTTTTTCTGCGTTTTCCCCTCATGCAATGCATTGGAAAACCACAGAAAAACGCAGAGATCAAAAACGCAGCAAAACGCAGCCATAAACACACCAAATCGCGGTAAAAACGCATGCGTTTTTTGCCGCGGGTGCGTTTTTGTGCGTTTTTAACAGCCAAAAACGCAGCGTCAAAAAAACGCAGTGTGTGAACTTAGCCATATTCTGTTGTCTGGGTCCTTACTACGCTATGTGCCTTCCATCCTAGGTCCTTGTGTCCTCCTATACCTGCCACCTAGACCTGTGACTTCATGAGTCCTCTTCACCAAGTGAGTTTAACAGTTTTTATCTAAAATATCGCAACAATCCTGACAAATTCAGGAGTGTTAGTAACTAAGCATTAAGAGTTTGTATGATCTAAACTTACTATTCCGTTAAAATACTACTGAAGATGCTATGAAAATGGCTACAGCCTTACTTTGACAAAAAGCTGCCAGGGGAACATTCAGGATTCAGAAAAGTCAGAGGAACAAGAGATGTGATTGCTAACATTAGAACGGTAATGGCAAAGGCCAAAGAATACAAGATTTATTTTTGTTTCATGAACTACAGCAAAGCCTTCAACTGTGTTGATCACCAAAATCTTTGGAATACCATGAAGGAGATGGGTGTGCCAGACCATCTGATCAGCCTCATCAGGAACCTCATCAGAACAGCAATGAGCAAATAAACAATAAAATCAATTGAGAAGATCTTCAAATTGAGGAATTTGCACCAAAAACTTAACATAGCTCGTACATAGTTTGGTCTTTTCATCAAAATGTAAATATAGCTCATACATAGTTTGGTCTTTTCTGTGATAGCATTCAGATGCGAAACCTGGATGATAGACAAAAAAGACAGAAGAATTGATGCCTTCAGAATGTGGTGCTGGAGAAGGATGTTATTAATACCATGGATGGGAAAATAAATAAATCAATTTTGGATCAAACCAAGCCAGCCATGTCGCTCAAAGTAAGCATCACCAAGCTATTCTCATGGTTGTCTCTCTGTTGTAGAGACTAGTGACAAGTTCTAGGCTAGAGTCTCTCTACCTTGAGACTTTGCAGATTAAATGTACAGTGGAACCTCGCTTAACGAGTAACCCACTTAACGAGAATTTCGCTTAACCAGCAAAGCTTTCTGTAAATTTGTAACTCGATTTACGAGAAAGCTTTGCTGTACAAGCGAAATCCTCACTGCACACACTTCCGGGTCCGTACATCCACCGCGCTCTAACCCGCACTTGCAGTCCACACAAACACACACATGTACGCACAAACACACACAAACACACACATGGACGCACGCACATACAGTATTATGCTCACCTTACCTTACGTTCCACCGCCGGCCTCATGGTTCTTGTAGTTCCCGGGTACATCGCGACATCCTCGCGGCGAACTACAAGACTCAGGAGGCCCGCGATGGAACGGAAGGTAAGGTGAGCATATAATATAATATAGTGTACCTTCCGTTTCATCGCCAGCCTCCTGGGTCCTGTAGTTCGCCTCTCCACTCCAGGCTGTGCATCGGCATCCATAGTGACGAAGCAGGAACTTCCTGTCAGACGCTACTCAAAGGCAGCGCGCTGGCCAATCAGAGGCAAGCGGCTCTGCCTTTCACGTCAGCGCTCTGGCCGCGGAAGTTCCTCCGTCGTCGTTATGGTAACCCGATACACAGCCCGAACCCCGTACCAGAGAACAGCAAATCCCAGGAGACCGGCGATGGAACGGAAGGTAAGGTGAGCATATAATATGTGCGTGCGTGTTTGTGTGTGTTTGTGTGTGTTTGTGTGTGTGTGTAATGACAGAATAGGGGACCAGGATGGGACATTTAACATGTTGTGGAACGAATTGTCTGCATTGCAATGATTTCCTATGGGAAATTTTGCTTTGCTGAACGAGTAACTTGGGTAACAAGCACAGTCCCAGAACGGATTGTTCTCGTTAAGCAAGGTTCCACTGTATTCCCTTTACTTAGGGGAGGAGAGGGTTAATGTTAGTATTCCTTGCCAGCAAGCATTCTCATTTCCTTTCCAGGTGCTTCCGGGTTGGACTACTCCCAGTCCCTATATATACCTCTGCTCTCAGTAGAGGGTGCCGATTATTCTCATTCACTTGGATGCTTGACCTTTAGGTGGATGGAGCTAATGGAGCCCTCTCTGGAAGTTGCTAGGTAGGTTGCAGTCTTGGTGCTGACTGTAGCAGTCTGTTGTTGCGTCTCCCCCTGTCTGTCTTTCCTTCCCTTGGTGTTTTATCAATGCAGTAGTGAAGCTAGCATCCCTCACCTGCTAACTCACTAGCAAGAGCTATTACAGGGTCTGCCAGGGTCTCAGGTATCCTGTTCGGCGACAGGTGCAGAACCTGTATAGGGAGTGGCTAGGAGAGTAGGGTACAGCTGCAAGTGAGTTAAGGAGTTGTCCCATCTTCCCCGCTCACTAGCACTAGGACTCACCATTGTTAAAGTGTCTCCGGTGTACCTCTTATGCTGTAGAGTGTGGTGTCGAGCGCCAAACTACTTACCTACTTTGGACACATCATACAAAAAGAGCAAACATTGGAGAAGGACATCATGGTCGGAAGAATAAAAAGAAAAAGGCCAAGAAGACCAGCAACCCAATGGCTCAATGGCTTGATACAATTAAAATAATGGTGGAGAAGACTCTGGTGGACCTATCTAGACTTGCTCAAGATTACATAGTTACATAGTTACTAAGGTTGAAAAAAGACCTAGGTCCATCTAGTTCAACCTTCCATTGAAGATAGATTGATCTTCCTAAGAATCGTTCACCAGGATAGAGCCAAAAGGCACCCGACACAGTTTATAAAGAATGAGTGAGGCCATTTCTGAAGGAGAACCGCCATGTTTTTCTAATCTTATCAACCCACATTCAGAGAAGGTGTTCTTTTAAAACTCCTGAATCACTCCTTCAAAATCTCTGTAATGCACAAGATTATCAAGAGCAAGAAGAAACATCTGTTCCGGGCATCTCAAGGTTGCCTTGTCATCCAGGCTGCACGGCTGATTAATCATGTCACTTTGTTCCTCCCCTGACTACAAGGAGATGACACATGCTATGTCGTGCTACGAACGTGTTATTTTGGTGTCACCAGATGGAAGCAAGCAGTCCTAGTATAAGTAAGGTAATGAGTAACGATCTGTGAGGGGTAGATGAAATATCAAAACGGCTGTATGTAGAACGCCGTGGTACGAGCACATCTACGCTTGTCCTCCGAGCTCGCTACACAAGTCTGATTAGTGCTCGCTCAGAGCATCCTGCAAGCGCAAGCGGCAGATATAAATAAATAAGCAAATGCAAATGTGCCGGGGATAAAACAAGAGGACTGAAATGAAGACAAATATCAAAGAGCAGCCGAGTCGAAAAGTGAGCAGCAAAAATTGCAAAACAGAGGAGGAAGAAGCAAAGAGCTGCCAAGGACTATTCTGTTTGTAACGGGAGTGTGTCATCTGAAAATGTTTTATGATAAGTATATAATATATATATATTTTATATATACATATATATATATATATATATATATATATATATATATATATATATATATATATATATACACACACATATATATATATATATATATATATATATATACATATTACTATTTGTATATATATATATATATATATATATATATATATATATATACATATATTTCTTAAATTGATGGGGGGGCAATTTTCAAACCATTATCTACCATATATTTTACAAAGATGCTATTTTCTCATCAGCTACTAAACCTGAAATAAGATTCAGACGTTCCTGATCTTTTCAGCAGTCTTTAAGATCTATCTTATCTACTCTCTATAGAGATAATCGTAAGGAGGTGGACTGTTGCTCTTGAATTCCTTCCCTGAAGGTTCGGAGTCCTTTGTAAATATTGTAATGTTTGAACTGTGATGGTATTGTAATATTTTCATATATTATATATAGCATTTTTATAGGTAGTTGCCTGACTATAGGGTAAGAGATAGTTAAGTGTTGGACTAGCCCACAGTGGGAGGGGTTAGCTGATAGGGAAAGAGACTGTTCCTTCTAGAAAGTTAGTGAAGGTCCAGTGTGTGAAGGAGACGGACGTATAGACTGTTGGTCGTTGATGCAAAAGGAGAAAGTAGACCATATTAGAGATAGCGTGATCCTGAAGTGTTGACTAAGAAACAGAATGGGAGACAACGCTGAGGCTAGAAACCGACCTTCATATGAAGTGGCCCCAGGCAGAAGGGTTCAGAGGACGGGACTTTAGCAGCAAGGTCCCAAGCCTCAAAGGTACAGGGCAGAGACAGACTGGCATGTGAGCATAGTCGGCTTTCCCCTGCGAAGTCTCTCTAAACATTCGAGAGTAAAAGGTTCTTCTCTGGCACTAGTGGCTACCCCTTATCTCACTCTTCTTCGAGGAGAAAAGGGAAAAGTGGATATGTTAGCGTCTGCGAGTACAAGGCTCTACTCTGGCTGTAGTGGAAAAACTCCTGAGCCCCTCCTTTACGAGGAGAAGAGACGTCAATACGAAAGCATCTGAAAGTACAAGGGTCTACTCTGGCCATAGTGGTAAAACTCCTGACCTTCACCTGTGCGACACTTCCCCACTGGCAGCGGCATTTTTAAATCAGTCCCACTCTTCCACACTGGCAGCAGTATTCTTCCCTTGTGCCGCTCTTCCCCACTGTCAGCAGCATTTTTCACCTGTGCCGCTCTTCCCCACTGTCAGCAGCATTTTTCACCTGTGCCACTCTTCCCCACTGTCAGCAACATTTTTCACCTGTGCCGCTCTTCCCCACTGTCAGCAACATTTTTCACCTGTGCCACTCTTCCCCACTAGCAGCCGCATTTTGTACCCGTGCTACTCTTCCTTACTGGCAGCAGAATTTTTTTACTCATGCCACTCTTCCCCACTTGCAGTAGAATTCTTCACTTGTGCCACTCTTCCCCACTGGCAGCAGCATTCGTCACCTGTGCCACTATTCCTCTCTGGCGGCAGCATTTTTCTCCCATGCCATCTTCCTCACTTGCAGTAGCATTCTTCACCAGTACCACTATTTCCCATTGGCAGCAGCATTTTTCAACCATGCCATTCTTCCCCACTGGCAGCAGCATTTCTCACCCGTGCCACTCTTCCCCACTTGCAGCAGCATTTTTCACTCGTGCCACTCTTACCCACTGGCAGCAGCCTTTTTCACCTGTGCCACTCTTCCCCACACTGGCAGCAGCATTTCTCACCCGTGCCACTCTTCCCCACTTGCAGCAGCATTTTTCACTCGTGCCACTCTTACCCACTGGCAGCAGCCTTTTTCACCTGTGCCACTCTTCCCCACACTGGCAGCAGCATTTCTCACCCGTGCCACTCTTCCCCACTTGCAGCAGCATTTTTCACTCGTGCCACTCTTACCCACTGGCAGCAGCCTTTTTCACCTGTGCCACTCTTCCCCACTGGCAGCAGCATTCTTCACCCATGCCAATCTTCCCCACTGGCAGCCACATTTTTCACCCGTGTCACTTTTCCCCACTGGCAGCAGCATTCTTTACCCGTGCCACTCTTCCCCACTGGCAGCAGCATTCTTCACCCATGCCGCTCTTCCCCACTGGCAGCAGCATTTTGCACCTGTGTCACTCTTCCCAAGTGGCAGCAGCATTTTCCACCCATGCCACTCTTCCCCACTTGCAGCAGCATTTTTCCCCTGTGTCACTCTTCCCCACTTGCAGCAGCATTTTTCCCCTGTGTCACTCTTCCCCACTTGCAGCAGCATTTTTCCCCTGTGTCACTCTTCCCCACTTGCAGCAGCATTTTTCACCTATGCCACTCTTCTCTATTGGCAGCCGCATTCTTCACCCATGCCACTCTTCCTTGGCTACAATGGTAATGAGCACACACAGTTGTAAATGAACGCAGAAAGCCATGACTGATGAGGAAGGTAACACGTCTGCCCTTACTTCTTACGTTAATAATATTAACAAACCCTACATAATGGGTGTGCCAATATGAATACATCTTCTGTATAGTGTGCTGCCCTCCCGTGCTTCACACATATAACCTACAGATTCGAACGTGATATAAAGGGAAAACCGGTCAAAACAATGTCTGCTTCTGAGCTGGGAAAATGAATCATAATAGTAATAGTACAAAGCCGAATGTTTATGAGAAGGAATAAAGAACACGCTGGGAGTCGAGGGCTGCAGACCTCCGCGGTGACTAATCCCAGATGACTAATAATGCACATTTAATACCGTAATGTGTTAACTCCGAGACGCCAAGGTAGTAATGATGATTGGAGGTTGGCGCTGCGACTACATGACTGCCATGAAACTTCACCGCCTCGGTTGATGTCAGTGCTCACACGTATCCATTACTCCATTGTCAGTAGATGGCTGGGCTATTGGGTAAGGCCAGGTACACATCATGTCTGTGTCCTGGAAATTTTAGGATTCAGACATGTCCTGACAAGTCAAACAGAGATCCAAACATGATATATTTATCTCCTTTAGGCTAAGTTCACACTTCCGTCAATTTGTATCAGTTACAATACGCGGCTCTGGTAAACAACGGAATCCGTTTGCGGGTTCTGTTGTTTCCCATAGACTTGTATGAGCGGCAAATTGAGACTGATGACCTTGCATCCGTCGTTTTTGGACTGACCGCCAGGCGGAAACAACGCAGGATGTAACGTTTTTTGGGCCGTCAAAATTAACGCACCGCGCAGGAATCCGTCGCAATCCGTCAAGCTTGTAATGGATGTCTATGGTGCTGTATTCCGTCATGCTCTACTGAGCATGCCCAGCATGTTTGGCACACCCACTGGGCTGTCCCAAACACAAACGGATCATGACGGATCCGTCAAAAAACAGACGCACATCGGATGTAACAGACACGACGGATCAGTTTTTTCACAAGACTCCTGTGAACGAAATCCTGTGAAAAACACATCCGTTGCGTCAGTTGCCATCTAAACAACGACTGCTCCGTGGCTAACGGACCTGACGGATTTAAAACAACGGAAGTGTGAACCTAGCCTTAGACTTTTTTTGCAGTAGCGTTTATCCTTTTTAGCCGAACAACTACATCATAAAGTAAACAAAAACATTACAGCTATGTAAACATTGTATATATAAAATTTGAATTACATTTCTGCTTTACAAACTATGTTAAAAAATGAGATACTTTGCTCACAAATTGGCCAATTCATGAAAGACCAATAGCCAGCAACAAGGCGTATCCCTTTATTGACAAGGCATATCTCTTATATGCCTCTGCCCACAATTTTATAGGCCAGCAGGATCTAGCTTTAAATTTGAAAACGCCTTAGGCTGCTCAGTCAGAGAGGAGTGGGCTACAAATATCAAAAAATGACCAACACCTCCAAGAATAAGACAAGTGTGAAGAGGTACAAGACGGGACGATTAGTCAATACAGTAAGAAAATTACAGTATAAATACAATAGAATCAAAAATATTTTTAGAGGGCTATTTTGAGTACACTCCTTTCTGACTGAGCACTCCTCCCATCAGCCTAAAGCATTAAGAAGAGCTTGATCCTGTCTGCTCTTTATATTGTAGGCTTTCAGCCCGGGCAGAGCCATATAAACTTATGGTCTCAACAAAGGGGTACTGTTATGCTCAAGGGGTGAGCACTGTATTAGTGGGTCTACTGAACCAAAGGTACCGTTCACTTGCTTGGGAGAGTGAATTGGACCAGAGGTGGCAGCAGGTACACGTGCTATAAGCAGCCAGCAAAGGGCAGCCCCAGGGGTGCAGCAGTACCCCGGCAACTGGCACCACAGACACAGTACAGTCTTCAGGTAGTTGCGGCAGCAGCAGGCGGAGTATTGGATCCATCCAAGATAGATGGATAATACGGCAGCAGCGACTGGCATAGATACTTGCAGTGGCGGGTACTGAGTTAGCTGGCCAGTGTGGATGGTAGCAGCAGCAGCAAACAGCACAATATTAGCAGCAGCACTAAGAGACCTGACAACTAGCAACGTAACTAACTCATTGCCCAGGCACCTCTCATAGGGAAAAGGTGCCTTAATTACCTGCAGCCTCTCACCTGACCTGAGAGGCACTTCTGGGTTAGGGTGCGCTGGCCCTTTAAGAAAAGACGGTGGCCTCGCACCCACCCTTCGGGCAGAACCAGGAAGCCTATGAGGTGTACACAGGCTCTGGAAGGCAGCAGCATGGAGCGGGGACGGGACATGTGAGAGGACTGACGTCCCCACCGGGGGAGGTGGGCAGGACAGCGTGGAGATGCCGATGTGGGCGTTATAGGTACGCTTTATTGGTGGCTGATGGGCTTTCATGAATTGGCCAATTTGTGCACTTAGTACCTAATTTTTAAACAGAGTTTGTATAGTAGTAATGCAAATTTAATTTCATATATTCAATGTTTACATAGCAATTCCGAGTACAGCCAAATTTTTTTTATTATATTCGCTAGTTATCTCAGCTTGCACCTGTTCACACTTGTCTTATTCTTGTCTACTCTACTATGCAAAAAAAACAAACTTCAGGTCCAAATTTCTGTGATATTTAAAAAAGAACAAGGTAACAAATCAAGTTAAATGATAAAATGTTAACTCCCAGCAGCCACCACTAGGGGGCACTCAGGAGCTTACTGCACATGGTTACAGATTTTTAAAAACTGGTGTTTAGAGGTGAAAATTCATTTTAAACTTAGCAGAAACTTCAAGAGAAGCTGACGGTAATAAAAGGGAAAATGGATTGTGCCAATTGAAGTTGAACTGTGTTTATAGTCCCGGGATGTGTCCTGTGCTCTGTGGGCAGCGTGGCCGCATTAGGTGTGATGCACGCGGCGCTTTATAACACATTTCTTAGAAGGTGGTTACTCTAGATGCAGCATTTAGTGCCGGCATTCAGAGAAATGATTAGTCTGAAGTCAAACAGAGGTGAGAAAAATACATTCACACTGTCACTTTGGAGGAATATATTCCCTTTGAAGGCAGTTTCTGAAATGTAATGGCTTAAAGAAACGTCAGAAGTTCAAGGTCTTTGTGACTAAGTGATCGTCGGCTCCTTCTCGGGTGTGACATTAACAAGGAGTCCTCTGCTCGCGTTCCTGAAAGAATGTGCAGAGGAAAGGTCAATACACATCAGCAACGTGATCAAATATTTATAGGGTATGGATGAGTCGCCTTTCATGCTGGTCTATCAGTTGTGACTGAGGATGGGAGGACAGGCTGCAGAGGAATAACCTCGCTCTCCCATCAGAGTGGTGGGCATGATATTTCTGCAGAGTGGCCCGAGGCGGTAGTCGAGGACGAGGGATTGGTTCCAGATGTCTCGCACGCTAGGTGAAATGCCTGGTTCTGGTGGGGTGTGTTTACTTCAGCCGTGTGGTCTGGGAACCTCTGGTGTCGGCTAGCCAGGACTAGATGACAACTCACACTCACAAGGAGACCAACTGTTCACTCCAAACCACAACATTTAACTGGACGGTTCATTGTCGTTCACAACTTTACACTTCAGATAGAGGGCACATATCTTCCAGTACGTCACATTTTCACTTCACAGTTCAACTTCCCTCTGGGTTGCGTTTGATCTAAGTTGGCCGGTGAGTTCCAGGGCAAGCCTGTCCAGCATTACAGCACACACCGTAATGGTCACCTTCCCTTCCTACAGTCCCATGTCCAGTCCAGTCTCATATCCAGTCTCCTGAGAGCAAGGGTCCTCAGCCTACAGCTTGGGAGCCACATGTGACTCTCGGACCCATGATGTATGGCTCGTGGCTGTCTGCCAGCTTGGTGCCTTAACATCAGGTCTAGCAACTACCTATGAATAGCAAGTCTTCAGGTGGTGACTTTTGTGAGTAGTCCTGTATGGAAGATGAGATCTGAATGGGGGTAAGGTAGGAACCCCTGGATCTTGGTATACCACATCATTGTTATTTCTTTGGAAAACCTTTGGCTGTCATTATACCTGTAAATGGGTGTCACTACATTGAGGGTGACGGGAACTGGCTGGGGCTCGTGACCCTCTCTCGGAGCTGAGTGTGGCTCTGAAAGTCAGAAAGGTTGAAGACTTCTGCCTTAGAGTAAAGTCTTGCACTCCCAAACATCTAGCATCCTCAGTTGGTTAACAACTTCACACGCCACTACAGGTTAACCAGGTACCTTGACAGTTAAGGGGCCTGGCCACTAGAGTTCTACACCAGTGGACGTCACCCAGTACCTTGACAGTTAAGGGGCCTGGATATAAGGGTTCTGTCCTCTGGCTGCTATAGTCTATGGCCACTCTATTCAAGGATTGGTCTCTAGTTACAACACTGTTCACACCCTGTGACTCTGGCCTCTCTTGAGATTCACGCTATCTTGCCTTCTGTCTCATCTTCTTCGTTGCCACAAACCACATACTGTATGTGACCTTCATGACTTACTACGTGTCTGTCTCATTCGCTCACTGGGCCTTCACTGCCTCTTTCTAGATCAAACTTTTCTTTCCCTATCAGCTGACGCCTCGTAGGGTGGGCTAGTCCCAGTGTCGCGGGCGGGGAGGAGGGTGTCAGCACACTACGCTCACCCCTTCTGCTCGGGTCCGGCGGCTGCTGCTCAGTGGTGGCTCGAGCCGTGGGCCGGATCCCGGGGGTTTCTCGAGCGGCACTCCTCGCCCGTGAGTGAAAGGGGTTGTTGGGTGTGGGGATTGTTTATTGTCCGTGACGCCACCCACGGTTGTGGTGATTGCACCACCGCTGCTCTATATGGGGATCCCGGGGATGGTGATGCGGAGCAGCCAGGTGTTGTGTTGCCCCTCCGTGGGTAGGGGTTGGTGATCCCGGGGCCCGGTGATGGCTTGGGAGGTGCAGGGCCTGGTGGGCGCAGGGACGCGGGGGCAGCGCTGTGCCTTGCGGCACTGTGGTACTCACTCAGCCTGAGACGTTGACACAGTTTTTACGGTAAACCAAACGGCTGGTAAGACGGTCCCACGGACGGCTGCACTTGCTCTCCCGGTAGGTGACGGTGATGTCCCTTTTCCTAGCACCTTTGTGTACTTGTTGGTTGCGATGGGTCCCCACCGGTAACCCGCTCCCCGGCTTCAAGCTGGACCGGAGGAGCTCTACTCTTTGCCCGCAGGCGCTGGCCTTAAGAAACTGGTGCCTTGGCGGTGGCGGTGTCTCTCTTACACTGGCTGGGCTGTTGCCTTCAATCGGGACTTGGTTGTTGGGGGATCTACGTCCCCTTCACTGACGGATTCGGCAAATTATGGCGACTCCAAGCCTTGCCGGGGTCCGAGAGGCCCCTGCCCTGGTGCTGACTGTCCTTCGGAACACTGCTCCAGACCGCCGGGCACACAGCCTACGGGGTCCTTCCAGGAACTTCCAAACGGTCCCCCTCCAGACAGTCACCGCCGTTGCTGACCTTGCTGACCTGTCCTGCACACAGCTGGACTACCTCAGGCTTTTGCACACTCCTTCTGTTCTGTCACCACTCTTGCCTTCCTCCTTTACCACTTTTCTCTCTTCACTTTCACTTAGCTCTTTTCTTTAGCCCTGTCTGGGCTACTCCTCCACTCCTTCCACTTCCTCCTCGCTGACTAGACTGCCCGGTACTTCCCGCCTCCAGAGCTGTGAACTCCTCGGTGGGCGGAGCCAACCGCCTGGCCCACCCCCTGGTGTGAATCATCAGCCTCTGGAGGAAGGCAACAAGGATTTTTGGTTAGCTTTGGTGTTCCTAACTGGGATGTAGGGTGTGGTGGTGTGTGACCTGTGTCCCCTGGGCTTGCCCAGGGCGACACATTCCCCCTTAGCAAAATGCAGACCGTTCGCGGGCTGCCGTCCAACACCGGTTTTATTTTTCTGTAAAAGATAACATGGTGAAATAATAACATATGTACATTTTTAATAACTCTTCCCTTAACGGGAGGCACATTTCTTTAACGTTGCATAACGGTTTACGGTTACGGTTTCCGCTCTCTCCCACCCAAGCAACCTGGCCCTGATGCTGCCCCTAAAGCCCAGGCAGCACCCCTTGACCCACAGTCCAGCACACGGTACCCGAGCGGGATCTGTCCTTCCCTCCAGAGGGTAGCCACCGGTTCCTTTGGTTGCTGGGCCCCAGCCTGCTCTGCTGAGGGCCCTCCCTCCAACCTGCCTCTCCGGAGGCGGCATTGCGGAAACGGTAACGGCAAACAACATATTTACAAGCCACTTAACGTTTGTGGGTGCCCTGCAAGTTCACGGGCTTGTCCATGGATAGTTCCCATGCAAAACTTTTTAAACGGTCCCCACGGGGACAACGGTGCCGGCTCCAGCCGGTTGCAAATCACAAAGATAATCAGGTTAAACTTCGGTAATCATCTTTTTCTTATCATTCTTTCAAACTTTTCAACAACAAACAAAGTAGTGGTCCCAACGGGGACGGTGCTGCGGGCACCCGCTGCCCTACTCCGGTTGCTCAAGCTCTGGTGCCGCTGCCAAGGGAGGGAGGTCTGCGCTCGCTCGGGCCTCCGGGCCCCTCCTGAGTTTAGCATCCAGCGCAAACCACCCCCGCTCCCCAAAGTACCGGGTGTATTGTACGATGTCGCCCGGCATCAGATTGCGGCCGGGATGCTCCTCAGGCAGGTGGGTATGCACATCCCGCCGGGCTATGAACACTTCGGCCTCCAGGCCCGGTTCGTAAATGAACCCGTAGCCCCGGCGGACATCAAACCGCCTCACCTGCCCCTCGTACAACGGTCCCCGGACACGGGCGGTTGCTTGCCGGAGGTTTTCTTTCTCCCGGATAGCTCTGGCTACCAGCTCGGCCTTCTTCCGCTCTCTCTCGGCGATCTCCAGGCACAGCGGTACCGACTCCCTATCCCAATACGGCGCTGCTGCCAGCGCCGGCGCACGGGTCGGGCCCCGCGGGACATCCTGGACGTTGCCCACTGTCAGGAATCTGGGCGGCATGTCCCGCGGTGTCTTGGCCTTGGGCGCTGCCTTGCAGCAACAACCCGGCGCTACCTCAGCCGAGGTGTGGGGGATGGGCATAGGGGCTTTCCGCTGCTGGGCCTTTGGCTCGGAACGGGTCATCGGCTCCGGCTCGGGGGATTTTTCAGGGGATGCCTCCGGTTTAACCTTCGGACTCCTCCACGGTAACACCTCCGGTGTACTGCGGGCTCCGACTACAGGTTGGCCCGCCTGGCGGGGACGCTGGGTACTGCTACCGGTTGCGGTGGTAGCAGGCCTAGTGGCGGGGTCACGGCCTCCGGGACGGGTGGCGAGGGAGGCGACGGGGGAGAGGGCTTGGACCGGGCCCCACAGCCGCGATGACCGGCCCTTCAAGGGCATCGGGACGTGGGTCACTCACCCTCCCTTTCTCCGCCTCCTCCTCGCGTCTCCGCACGGTGGCTACAACGTCCACCATGTCGGCCTCCCACTCCTCCATGAGGAGCTGCATCTTCACCTGCAGCCGTTGGTAGAGCTGCGCGGTCCGGATTTCCACCCACGCCGCGGTTCCAGGTGCGGGGGCTACGGTGTCGCGGGACGGCATCCACATGATGGCTTCTTCTTCCAGGAACGGTATGTCTGCAGAGTCCTGGCGTCCCTGCTTTTATGGCTGCAGCTACATGCGTCCAGCCGCCATCGCGTCCCCCTTAGCTCTTTTCGGCCCCTCCTCTCTCGGGGCGGGGTTTTGGCCTTCGCGCCTCTACTACTCGAGAAGACGCTCGAGCGGGAACTTTTTGCGCCAAAGATGACGGCTTCTGAAATTTTTCTGCCGGATACCTCCGGCGGTAACAAGGCGCACCTCTACCAGACGGCAGAGCGGTAAGATCCTGTTTGTGACGCCAAGTTGTCGCGGGCGGGGAGGAGGGTGTCAGCACACCGCGCTCACCCCTTCTGCTCGGGTCCGGCGGCTGCCGCTGCTCAGTGGTGGCTCGAGCTGTGGGCCGGATCCCGGGGGTTCTCGAGCGGCACTCCTCGCCCGTGAGTGAATGGGGGGATTTGGGGTGTTGGGATAATGTCCGTGACGCCACCCACGGTTGTGGTGATTTCACCACCGCTGCTCAATATGGGGCTCCCGGGGATGGTGATGCAGAGCAGCCAGGTGTTGTGTTGCCCCTCCGTGGGTAGGGGTTGGTGATCCCGGGGCCCGGTGATGGCTTGGGAGGTGCAGGGCCTGGTGGGCGCAGGGACGCGGGGGCAGCGCTGTGCCTTGCGGCACTGTGGTACTCACTCAGCCTGAGACATTGACACAGTTTTTACGGTGAACCAAACGGCTGGTAAGACGGTCCCACGGACGGCTGCACTTGCTCTCCCGGTAGGTGACGGTGATGTCCCTTTTTCCTAGCACCTTTGTGTACTTGTTGGTTGCGATGGGTCCCCACCGGTAACCCGCTCCCCGGCTTCAAGCTGGACCGGAGGAGCTCTACTCTTTGCCCGCAGGCGCTGGCCCTAAGAAACTGGTGCCTTGGCGGTGGCGGTGTCTCTCTTACACTGGCTGGGCTGTTGCCTTCAATCGGGACTTGGTTGTTGGGGGATCTACGTCCCCTTCACTGACGGATTCGGCAAATTATGGCGACTCCAAGCCTTGCCGGGGTCCGAGAGGCCCCTGCCCTGGTGCTGACTGTCCTTCGGAACACTGCTCCAGACCGCCGGGCACACAGCCTACGGGGTCCTTCCAGGAACTTCCAAACGGTCCCCCTCCAGACAGTCACCGCCGTTGCTGACCTTGCTGACCTGTCCTGCACACAGCTGGACTACCTCAGGCTTTTGCACACTCCTTCTGTTCTGTCACCACTCTTGCCTTCCTCCTTTACCACTTTTCTCTCTTCACTTTCACTTAGCTCTTTTCTTTAGCCCTGTCTGAGCTACTCCTCCACTCCTTCCACTTCCTCCTCCCTGACTAGACTGCCCGGTACTTCCCGCCTCCAGAGCTGTGAACTCCTCGGTGGGCGGAGCCAACCGCCTGGCCCACCCCCTGGTGTGAATCATCAGCCTCTGGAGGAAGGCAACAAGGATTTTTGGTTAGCTTTGGTGTTCCTAACTGGGATGTAGGGTGTGGTGGTGTGTGACCTGTGTCCCCTGGCTTGCCCAGGGCGACACACCAGCACTTAATTGTTTCTGTCCCTGCAGTCTGTTGCTGGGCAAATTTAACCTTTTACCTATAATTTTACATCTTATCCTAATACACATTCATTATATGACCATCAACACTGCTACATTACTATGCATATTATATTTTATATTACAATATATATTACTCTATCACAACATATATTAGACAGAAATATATCACATTACAATAAATTGCACTTCCCATATAATAATATTTACAAAAGATGCAAGACATTATTCACATTGCACAATATTAATGTGACTTCTATAAAACTGGGTAGAGCTTAGTTTAACAGGTGTGACCCTCAAAACACAAAATATCCACTATAATTTTCATAAATCTAATAAAAAATTGTTTAAAAGAACTGAAGTCCTCAGTGGTTGATACCTTTTAATGGCTAACTGAAAAATTAGTAATAATAGCAAGCTTTCGAGACTACTCATGTCTCTTCTTCAGGCTAATATAACACAAAATCTGAAAAGTCACATATTTATACACAAGACATAGAATGGGGCAGTAAATTAAACAAGTTATGTGAAGCAGAACTATCAGTATGGCAAGAGGACAAACTGTTGTGGCCATAAATATTGCTGTAGTTTATAGATAAGCAGTGTGAAAGTTTTATTGTCCTCTGATTGGGGTCTGGTCCGGGCTGTTATTCCCCCAGATGCTCTGAGGAACACATTTCTTAACTGATGTAAAAATTGGGGGTCTGTATGTAGGGGAGACAGGACAACAGCTCAGGACAATGATGAATTCTCACCGCCACACAATTAGAGAAAAAAAGAAAAAAGGATAGATCTACCTGTGGCCAAACATTTTTGTAACCCAGACCACAGCATCATGGACATCATGGAAATTTCAAGTCCCAGGGAGATGGAAGACTATGGGAGTACAAACTTATGTTGAACTTTGACACATTCAGAGCAGGAATGAATGTGTCACATGGATTTATGTCTTTTTACATCAATTAAGAAATGTGATCCTCAGACCATCTGGGGGAATCACAGCCCGGACCAGACCCTAATCACAGGACAATAAAACTTTCACACTGCTTATCTATGAACTGCAGCAATATTTATGGTCACAACAGTTGTCCTCTTGCCATTCTGATAGTTCTGCTTCACATAACTTGTTTTATTTACTGCCCCATTCTATGTCCTGTTGGGTATAAATATGTGACTCTTCAGATTTTGTTATATTGAGCCTGAAGAAGAGACCTGCGTAGTCTGGAAAGCTGCTATTATTACCATCTTTTCAGTTAGCCATTAAAAGGGATCAACCACAGAGGACTTCGGTTCTTTTAAACAATTTTTTATCTCTACTGGCTAATACGGTAAAAAGATATATTTTACCTGTATCATAAATCTAATAGACATTTACTGGACTGGAGAATGTTTTCTTCCGCTGGCTCACAGGCCGCAAAAAGATGTACAAAATTCATTAAGAGGCGGCAATTAATAAGAAATTGGCGCATTTTACTCCAGTAAACTCTGGATGAGGACTGTTGAACAAAACGCCAGTATTGACGAATTCCCCCGTTATCTTTGCAATCTCTGCTGTCCGTGTTTGCAAACTCCGCTCATTATATACTCAAAATCCAATCCCCTCTAGAGATCTGAATAAGTAGCTGAACAAAAACACAACAAAGGGATGCGCATACACGAATAGTATCATGAGTGTGTCCCACTCTGGGAAGACCTCTGGCGAGTCTGGGACCAGAAGGTCACAATGCCTTATTATGCGCAGGTCTATAACTTCTATTTGAAGGAATCTGCTTTCTTTTAGTGCCTTAGGGAATAGGGACTCTTTCCTGTCTGCCTGTCCTTTGTAGCCTTAAGCGGGCTTTACACGCTACGATATCGTTAATGAATTATCGTCGGGGTCACGGTGTTTGTGACGCACATCCGGCATCATTAACGATATCGCAGTGTGTGACACTTATGAACGACCTTAAACGATCGCAAAAGAGGGCAAAATCGTTTGCCGCCTAGAGGTCGTCCTGAAACAAAAAATAGTTTTCTTTTTTTAGCAATGTTGTTCCTCGTTCCTGCGGCACCACACATCGCTATGTGTGACGCCGCAGAAGCGACGAACATCTCCTTACCTGCCTCCACCGGCAATGCGGAAGGAAGGAGGTGGGTGGGATGTTATGACCCTCTCATCTCCGCCCCTCCGCTTCTATTGGACGCCTGCCGTGTGACGTCGCTGTGACGCCGCACGAACCGCCCCCTTAGAATGGAGGAGGTTCGCTGGCCAGAACGACGTCGCAGAGCAGGTATGTGCGTGTGACGCTGCCGTAGCGATAATGTTCGCTACGGCAGTGATCACAGAATATCACACGTACGATGGGGCGGGTGCTATCGCGCTTGACATCGCTAGCCGATGCTAGCGATGTCGCAGCGTGTAAAACCCGCTTTAATCTCAGGTGCAGCTCTTTTTTGACCACTCCCCTTCGCTATTAAATGTCACGTGTCTTACCATCTGGTTATGGATTCTCATTCTATGCTGACCACTTTGTAAGAAGCCAGTCTCTGAAAGAGGCCTGAAACACACATCCGTGAAACACGTGCGTGTTTGGTCCATTTCCGTATATACCGGAGACACGGCCAAACGTGCACCAATGTTATTTAATGTTTGAGGACACATGTGCGTTTTTCATTAAGGTCCGTGCGTCCGTGTGCGTGCTACATTTGTGTCTCCGTTGTGCACGGAAGCATGTCCGTTTTCAGCACGCAACACGCACACACGGACCCAATGAAAGTCAATGGGTCTGTGCGCACGTCCGAGTGACACGGATGCATCTCTGTTTGCTCCCTGTACGTTTTGTGCTTTTTTCATGTGATGTCGGTCTTTTTTCTTTTTCTGTTTCGTTCTCTCTCTCAGTCCGTCGGTCGGTCGGTCTCTCTCTATGTCTGTCTGTCTGTCTGTCGGTCTCTCTGTCTTATCTGTCCCGATCGCTGTCTGTCGGTCAGTTCCCCCCCCTCTCTCATACTTACCGTTCCCCGATCTCCGGCGCAGCGCTGCACGGCTGTTCTCTAAACTCCGGCGGCTTTTACTATTTTGAAAAAGCCGGCCGCTCATTAATCAATCTCGTATTCCCTGCTTTACCCGCCCACAGGCGCCTGTGATTGGTTGCAGTCACACGCCCACCACGCTGGATCCAGCGGTGGCCGCGGGTAACCTCACTAACAGCTCAGCTGATCGCGCTACTCACCTCATTTGCTGCGTGGAGCTGACAGGAGCAGCGGTGTATTCTGCTGCTCCTGTCACCTTCATGCAGCAGAGCTGGAAGCGACACTGGAGGTCCGTGGATTACGCCGGACATGGAGAGCTTTGTTGGGGTTAATAAATTGGTAATGAGGGAATTTGTTAGTGTTTTTTATTTCTAATAAAGGATTTTTCGGGTGTGTCTGTTTTTTAACTGTAATTTACAGATTAATCATGGAAGGTATCTCGGGGAGATGCATGACATGATTAATCTAGGATTTAGTGGCAGCTATGGGCTGCCATTAACTCCTTATTACCCCGATTTTCCAACGCACCAGGGCAAATCGGGAAGAGCCGGGTACAGCCCCAGAACTGTCGCATATAATGTATGCGGCAATTCTGGGCGCCTGCTGGCTGATATTGTTAAGCTGGGGGGCTCCCCATAATGTGGGGCTCCCCATCCTGAGAATACAAGCCTGCAGCCGTATGGCTTTATCTGGCTGGTATTAAAATAGGGGGGACCGCATGCCGTTTTTTAAAATTATTTATTTATTTCTCTGCTCCATAGTGACACGCCCACCGGCTGCTGTGATTGGGTGCAGTGACACAGCTGTCACTCAGCATGGTGGACGTATGTGACTGCAACCAATCACAGGCGCCTGTGGGCAGGTAAAGCAGGGAATATGAGATTGATTAATGAGTGGCCGGCTTTTTCAAAATAGTAAAAGCCGCCGGAGTTTGGAGAACAGCCGTGCAGCGCTGCACCGGAGATTGGGGAACGGTAAGTATGAGAGAGGGCTGCTCAATTCAGTCACTCAGGAGATTAGCGGTCACCGGTGAGCCCTTCACGAGTGACCGCTAATCAGTGCGCGGCACACAGACAGAGCCGCGGCATGACAATGAAGTCGGGTGAAGTTCACCCGAGTTCATTCTCATCGCGCAACTCTGTCTGCTGTTAGCTGACATATATCAACGACATTGTGCATCACACACGGGCAACACACACACGTCAGTTATTTCACTCATGCACACACGGACATTCCACACGCACATACGGCTAGCATACGGGATACACACACAGGCCGCACATACCATAAAAACGGACCTAAAAAACGGAAAACGGACCCGAAAAACGGCCCGATTTACACGGACGTTGGTTTTAACGGATGTGTGTTTTCGGCCAGAAGCTGAAGAGTTGTGAGTTGCAGCTGTAGTGTTTAGCTGCATTGGAGGAGTTTGGAGTGTTTTCTTTTTTGTGTTTATTTTTCATCTGTCTGTCTCCCTTATCTTGTTTTGTTTTATTGCAGTGGTGAGGCTAGTGTTCTCACTGGCCTTCGCACTAGCCAGAGTGAGTTCAGGCATGTGACAATGACGGAAGGAAGGACCAGTATAGGAACGTTAGGGAGTGTAGGGTACAGATTTAGGTGAGTTGGAGGAAGTGTCCCCTCTCCCTACTGCCAGGGCCTTCCTTCTATACCATTCCCGTTGTTACCCTTGTGGTGCGCTGCACGCTGAGAGGCTGTATGCTCTAGCGTGAAACATAGGTCCTATATTTGGATATATAGTCATCATAGAAAGAATTGGAACCATAATTCTACCATCTACTATACGCATGGCCATTTATTTAAATGATTAAATGCAATACTTTACTAATATCATCTGTTGCCCATATTCCTGCTCCCGTTCACTTCCAAACTCCTTGAATAGCACGTCCATGCTGAATTATTCTCCCTCCTCTCATCTATCTCACTCTTTGACAACCTACAATCTGACTTCCGTGCACGCCATTCCACTGAAATTGCCCTAAGCAAAATTACTAACAACTTACTATCAGGGAAAGCTAGCAGACCATTCTCTATACTCCTATTTCTAGACATGTCCTTTGCCCTCAACACAGTCCACCATTCCCTCCTCTACAAATCCTCTTCCCTTGGCATCAAAGACCTTGCCCTCTCCTGGATCACCTCATAACTTTCCAAATGCACATTAGTATCTCCCATTCCCACACAACCTCCTCATCCCAATCTCTCTCTGTTGGCGTCCCTCAAGGCCCTGTCCTTTGAACCTAAGGGGTACTTTGCACGTTGTGACATCGCTAGCATCGGCTAGCGATGCCGAGCACGATAGTACCCGCCCCTGTTGCACATGCGATATCTTGTGATAGCTGCCGTAGCAAACATTATCGCTACAGCAGCTTCACACGCACTTACCTGCCCTGCGACATTGCTCTGGCCGGCGACCCGCCTCCTTCCTATGGGGGTGGGTCGTGCGGCTTCACAGCGACGTCACACGGCAGGCGGCCAATAGAAGCGGAGGGGCGGAGATGAGCGGGACATCTCCTAAACATCCCGACCACCTCCTTCCTTCCGCATAGCCGGTGGAGGGAGGTAAGGAGATGTTCCTCGCTCCTGCGGCTTCACACACAGTGATGTGTGCTGCCGCAGGAACGAGGAACAACATCATATCTCCTATTGGTGTGACATTATGAAAATGACCGACGCTACACAGATCACCGATTTTCGACGCTTTCGCAATCATTTATCAGCGCATCTAGGCTTTACACGTTGCGACGTCGTTACCGGCGCCGGATGTTCATCACTTTCGATTTGACCCCGATGATATCGCAGTAGCGCTGTCGCAACGTGCAAAGTACCCCTTAGTCTTCTCCATCTACTCGTATACCTTTGCCCTGGTACAACTCATAACGTCCCATGTCTTTCAGTACCATCTAGATGCTGATGACATTCAGATCTACCTCTCTGGCCCAGATGTCACCTCTTCTGTCCAGAATCCAGGAGTGTTCAGCAGCCATATTCGAGTTCTTCTCTTCTTGCTTCCTAATGCTTAATGTGGACAAAACTGAGCTCATCATCTTTCCTTTATAATAATAATAATAATTTTATTCATTTATATAGCGCTATTAATTCCACAGCGCTTCACATACATTGGTAATACTGTCCCCACTGGGGATCACAATCTAGAGTCCCTATCTGTATGTCTTTGGAGTGTGGGAGGAAACTGGAGACCCCGGAGGAAACCCACGCAAACACGGGGAGAACATACAAACTCCTTGCAGATGGTGTCCTTGGTGGGATTTGAACCCAGGACTCCAGCGCTGCAAGACTGCAGTGCTAACCACTGAGCCACCACAAGACAGCAGTGCTAACCACTGAGCCACCGTGCCGCCCTTTATCTCACCTAAATCACTTACCTGATATATCTATAAATGACATAACGCTCTCCCCTGTACTGGAAGTCTGCTGCCTTGGAGTAATCCTTGCCTGTGTCTAATCGTTATCCAAAACGCACATCGAAGCTCTTGCCACCTCCTGCCGCCATTACTTAAAAATATTTCCAGAATCTGTCCTTGTCTCAACCCTGAATCTCCTAAAATGCTAGCACGCACCATTGTTATCTCCCTTCTCGACTACTGCAACATCCTCCTCTGTGGCCTCCTTACTAGCACTCTCGAACTTCTCCAGTCCTTCCTTGACTTTGCTGCCCGACTGATCCACCTCTCTCCTCGCTACTTTTCCGCTTCTCACCTCTGTAAATCCCTTCATTATTTTCCATTCCCCAACATATTTAGTTCAAACTACTAACACTGACCTACAAAGCCGTCCATAATCTTTCTCCTCCATGTATCTCCAATCTAAACTCTTGATATCTTCCAACACGTAATCTACGGTACTACCAAGATCTCCTTCTCTCCTCCACACTTAGTTTTTTTCCTCACTCAATTGTATTTAAGACTTCTCCTAAGTATTCCCGTCCACTGGAATTCTGGCCCCAACACGTCTGATTATCCACCACATTCAGAACGTTCAGATGAAACTTGAAAACCCATCTCTTCAAGAAAGCTCCATCCTCCAATGACTCCGCTGTCACCTCACCCCCACCAGGAGCTGTTGGAACCCTCAACCTACTGTCTTCTTCCCATTATCCTGTAGGATCCTCTGTACCAGCCTGTCATTGTTAGTTTGGTTGCTATAACTTATATCTAAACAGAAAAATTGGAGTAACACATAACTATAAAATTAATACTTTAATCAAAATTACAAAAATATAGCAACCCAACGCGCGTTTCACCTGGTGGCTTTCTGGTTGGCTTTTGAGGCATATTCCCTTGAAAGGGGAAACGCGCGTTGGGTTGATGGGGTCTCTAGGGGGAGTTCTCTCATCTACCATGGGTAAGCTGATGCTATGACTCTTGCATGTACTTTATTGAGTGGGACTTTTTATGTCTTTTTACGGCATTATTTAATGTAATTATATATTTAATTAATTTCATTTCTCACTCAGTGATTAATTTACTCAGTCAAATACTTGCCCCATATTTGAGATGATTTTTTTTCCTCCTAAGATTCCCTTCCCCTACTAGTGGGATTTATGTCTGATACTTCCTCTGTAAAAAAAAAAACTTGATCTTTGTTAATGCTGTCTATGTTTGCTACATTTTTGTAATTTTGAATAAAGTATTTATTTTTTAGTGGATGTGTTACTCCAATTTTTCTATGTTTTGATCATGATCTGTGGGAGCATTATTTCACAAATTATTTTTTGGGAGAAACATTTAATTATCTAGTGCTATATCCCATTTTGTATGTCTCTGGCCCTGAGATATTGGTGCTTGATGAACTGTATATTGTTAATAATTTATATCTGTATTCTGTATGTAGCCCCTTCTCATGTACAGCCCAATGGAATCAATACTGCTCTATAAACAACAACAACAATAATAATACAAAGGCCACAATGAAATTTTGAGTGCCTTAAGTCACTGTTAGGGGGAGCATAGCGCTAATCAAGCAGTAAAAAGTAATAAAAGTAGCAAAAAGTAATATTGAGTAAAAGTAGAAACTTTACATTAAGCAATAGTACAAGCCAATATGAGAAACTTTGTAATACTGTATATATTATCAAATAAATCTGGTTCTTTTTCCACCTATGAGCCACTTCTCCTGCCTCCTGTCTCCCAAACTAACTATCCATTCTAAAAAAAAAAGCCCAATTCTGTCTTCCTCAAGACAAGACTGACTGGCAGCTCAGTGAGGAGTCAGGTTACTACACCTCCTATTATCCTATATGGAAAGGGAACAGTTAAGGACTAGTTAGAAGAGTGAGAAAACATAAAGAGGGAAGCAGAGAGATCATGCTGAGCTTTCTGGCAAGTCTTTTTCCTCACCATAGAGCTTGATTCACATGTACACTGCTCAGTACTACTGTTTAGTTTGGTCCTTTCTATTATTGCTTCTGTCCGTGTGCTAAATAAGAAATGAAGAGCAGGAATCTCGCTCTAAGTGCTGTTTATGGAAGACTGTTGTGAATGTCATCCGAGGGGGTGATGGTTTGGAGCTCCCTCTGGTGGTCAGGACTGGGGGTGAAGCTGACTTTGCCTCAACAGGTGTGGGGAGTTAATTGGGAGTTTAGGAAGCCCAATTGCAGATCAGCCTGGGTTATATAGTAGAGCAGTGTCTGTTGGCTGAGGCCGGTTATTGTTGTTGTTCCTCAGACTCTGAATTGGGTTGGAGTTGTCCTTCCATTTATCCTGTGCCTGTCCCATTCCAGATAAGTTGCAAGTTATTTGCTTTATTGCATGATCCACACCTAAGGGTGTTTGTTTTTCATTTCATTTTGGTTAAACTCTGTTTTCTTGCAGGAGAGGAATTGTCTTTTTGTTTTGATGAGCACAGAGGTCCCCCTCTGCAGGTCAAACTGCAAGAAAAGGGAGATTCTCCCTGTTCTATTTGATTATTTTCACTTTTGTATTTCTTGTGTTTTTTTTGGTATTTTGTTGCTCCCATTATTTAAAAGAGTACCTGATATAGTGGGGAAGAGTCCGTGTGGTCTCAGTATTTTTCTTATCAGGAGATTAGTATTTTTCCACAGAGTTTTTGCACTGACCACAATCAATTATCTGTCTTGTCCTGTTCTATTTAGGACGTCGGGTGTCGCCTATGCTAATCTATATTTCCTATCTGTGTATTGTGTTTTCTTACATCACTGTTGGCTTTATATGTTGGGGGCTACTCTGAGGCAAGATAGGTTTCCTCATTTCTATGTGTGAGGTGTAGTAAGTTTCTCCGGCTGTGACGAGGCGTCTAGGTGTGTTTAGGAATGCTCCACGGCTACTTCTAGTGTGGTCTGACAGATGGGGGATTGCGGTCAGCTCAGGTTCCAACTACTCTTGTGTTTTTTCTGCTGATGGGATTTTTGTGATCATCCACGGTGACCAGATCATAATAGGAGACATTGTGGCAGCCACTCTCCACCCAACAGCTTGGGGTCAATTGCAAATTAAGAGTAAGGCTACTTGGACACATCAGTTTTCTGCATTCAGGCACAATCCTTTTTTTTCCTGATCCAACAGATCCGGCAAAAAATGTAAAAACCGTATCCACCGGATCAGTTTTTTAACGGATCCGTTATGCCGGATGCGTAAAAAAACGGATCCGGTGGATCCGTTTTGCATTCATTTTTGCATCCGTTTTATCCGTTTTTTTTGCTGGATCCGTTTTTTCAAAACATTGGAGCATGCGCAGTTTACAAAAACGGATCCGGCAGCCGCATCCGGTTTTTGCCGCATTGCGTCGGATCCGGCGTCCATAGGCTTCCATTGTAAAACACGCCGTATTGCGCCGGCGCAATGCGGTTTTTTTTGCCGGACAAAAAAACGTTGCAAGATACGTTGCCTCCGGCCGCCGCTTTAATTAATTTTGCCGCATCCGGAAAAAAACGGATGCAATGCAAAGCCATCAGGCACAATCCGGTAACAATGCAAATCTATGGGGATAAAACGGATGCGGTACCGGATCCGTTTTAGGCTAGTTTCACACTTGCGTTGGACAGCTTCCATAGCATTGCGTTGTGTGACGGATGCAACGGATGCGTTGCATATAGTGGCACAACGCAATGCTACGGATCGTACAAAATAACAGAAAGCGTTATTTATTTATTTATTTATTTTTTCTTCTTTACAGTACCGGCAGCCGACTATTGTGAACGATCAGCTGATCGCTCTTAATAGCCGGTGGCCGAGCACTCTCACATGCCGGCGGCCGAGCGCTCAGCTGAGTGCCCTGACATGCCGGCGGCCGAGCGCTCAGCTGAGTGCCCTGACATGCCGGCGGGCGGGCGATCAGCTGAGTGCCCTGACATGCCGGCGGCCGAGCGCTCAGCTGAGTGCCCTGACATGCCGGCGGCCGAGTGCTCAGCTGAGTGCCCTGACATGCCGGCGGCCGAGCGCTCAGCTGAGTGCCCTGACATGCCGGCGGCCGGGCGCTCAGCTGAGTGCCCTGACATGCCGGCGGCCGAGCGCTCAGCTGAGTGCCCTGACATGCCGGCGGCCGAGCGCTCAGCTGAGTGCCCTGACATGCCGGCGGCCGAGCGCTCAGCTGAGTGCCCTGACATGCCGGCGGCCGAGCGCTCAGCTGAGTGCCCTGACATGCCGGCGGCCGAGCGCTCAGCTGAACGTTCGGCCACCGAGAAATAAAATAAAGTTTGTGATTAAAAAAAAAGAGAGCATGCGCAGTGAAAAATAAAGGTTTTCGCTGCTCAAAAAAACGTTACATGCAGAGTTCCATCCGCCCGGCGCAGCATCAAAATAACGACGCTGCGTCGTCCAGCGGATGCAACGCTGACACTTGCGTTACAGTGCGTCGTCCATACAAGTGTATGGAGAATAGCGCAGTGCGTTAACGGACTGCGCTATTCTCCATAGTGACGGACTGCGCTGAATGCAAGAGTGAAAGTAGCCTAACCCGTTTTTTTCCGGATTGTGCCTAATGGAAAAAACCTGATGTGTGAAAGTAGCCTTAGATCCTACAGAGGTGAAAACTGGTGGAAAATGCAGGATACAAGTGACATAATCGGACAAAATATTGTTATTCCTCATTATTCCACGATATTCTGGACAGTTTCTTGTAAGCACAGTTCCCCTTTAACCCGTCTACAATCTTCATTTCTCAAGCCCCCACCGGTTACTGTGTTTTGTTACGCACAGGTGTTGGATGCGCTCACCTCGTAATGTGCAACCCTCTGAGACTCGGATATTAACTGCGCATTGCAGATTTTGCAGTAAGTCTCTGTAAACAGCGCTCGATCCTCAGCTTCTGCAGACTTCATCTGAAAATGCAGAAACAAAAGAGCAATTTAGAATAAAAAAACAAACAACAGAAATATATTTATGACAAAAAAGACCTTAAAAAGTTCATTTAACTTTTATAACTAAAAAGAAGAAAGAAGAAAAAGAAAGACGCAAAGAATTCATCACTGACAGCCGGATCGGCCGCGCTTTTCAGACTGTCAGTTCCATAATAACTCAAACCAACTATTGCCATTCTTCATAACTCGCTCCTCCACTGAAGGCTGAACGTGGACCCAGGACAGCCACAGCTCAGAACCGCAATTTGCTCTAAAGTTTGATGATACAGCAGTCTAAGGGCTCAACATTAATGATAAAAGGCTTCTCCTAAGAAAATGAAATAAAAACCCATAAACACTGCAACAAAATTAATATACAAGAAGCAAGCATTATAGAGAATTTACTCTTCACCATAGGAGCATTATTATAGCAGTTATATTCTTGTACATAGGGGCAGTATTATAGTAGTTATATTCTTGTACATAGGGGCAGTATTATAGCAGTTATATTCTTGTACATAGGAGCAGTATTATAGTAGTTATATTCTTGTACATAGGGGCAGTATTATAGTAGATATATTCTTGTACATAGGAGCAGTATTATAGTAGTTATATTCTTGTATATAGGAGCAGTATTATAGTAGTTATATTCTTGTACATAGGAGCAGTATTATAGTAGTTATATTCTTGTACATAGGAGCAGTATTATAGTAGTTATATTCTTGTATATAGGAGCAGTATTATAGCAGTTATATTCTTGTACATAGAAGACAGCATTATAGTAGTTATATTCTTGTACATAGGGGCAGTATTATAGTAGTTATATTCTTGTACATAGGAGGCAGTATTATAGTAGTTATATTCTTGTACATAGGAGCAGTATTATAGTAGTTATATTCTTGTACATAGGGGGCAGTATTATAGTAGTTATATTCTTGTACATAGGAGACAGTATTATAGTAGTTGTATTCTTGTACATAGGGGGCAGTATTATAGTAGTTATATTCTTGTACATAGGAGCAGTATTATAGTAGTTATATTCTTGTATATAGGAGCAGTATTATAGCAGTTATATTCTTGTACATAGGGGGCAGTATTATAGTAGTTATATTCTTGTACATAGGGGGCAGTATTATAGTAGTTATATTCTTGTACATAGGAGGCAGTATTATAGTAGTTATATTCTTGTACATAGGGGGCAGTATTATAGTAGTTATATTCTTGTACATAGGGGGCAGTATTATAGTAGTTATATTCCTGTACATAGGGGCAGTAGTATAGTAGTTATATTCTTGTACATGGGGGCAGTATTATAGTAGTTATATTCTTGTACATAGGAGGCAGTATTATAAAAGCTATATTCTGGTACATAGAAGACAGCATTATAGTAGTTATATTCTTGTACATAGGGGCAGTATTATAGTAGTTATATTCTTGTACATAGGAGGCAGTATTATAGTAGTTATATTCTTGTACATAGGGGCAGTATTATAGTAGTTATATTCTTGTACATAGGAGGCAGTATTATAGTAGTTATATTCTTGTACATAGGGAGCAGTATTATAGTAGTTATATTCTTGTACATAGGGGCAGTATTATAGTAGTTATATTCTTGTACATAGGAGGCAGTATTATAGTAGTTATATTCTTGTACATAGGGAGCAGTATTATAGTAGTTATATTCTTGTACATAGGGCCAGTATTATAGTAGTTATATTCTTGTACATAGGAGGCAGTATTATAGTAGTTATATTCTTGTACATAGGGATCAGTATTATAGTAGTTATATTCTTGTACATAGGGCCAGTATTATAGTAGTTATATTCTTGTACATAGGAGGCAGTATTATAGTAGTTATATTCTTGTACATAGGGGGCAGTATTATAGTAGTTATATTCTTGTACATAGGGAGCAGTATTATAGTAGTTATATTCTTGTACATAGGAGCAGTATTGCCGTGACGTTGGCAGGGGCGGCTCAAAGAATTGATCAATTATTTGCTAAAAATCTCATTTATATTACAGTACAGTTGGAATAAATCTGTGAATTTGCACTTTTTATATGATGCATGCCAATTTCAGATCGTGCTGGCTCCCCTCTCTCTCTGTTTGGTTGTAGTTATGCTACAAATGTCTGGTGACTGACCATCCCCATACCATGCACGCCTGATCTTGGTTTGCAATGTATTCCTCCTGTTGGTAGCTGTTCATATTCAGTTGCCTCACCCTTTCCACAGGCATTGCTAATTAAGCACCATACTTGGATCTGGTCCGCCTTTATCAATGGTTGCTCTCTGGCACTGGGAGGGTCAGTTCTGATATAGTCCTGGTATGTGTAGAGCTTGCTCCACATGCTAGGACCTGGGCTGGTCTCTATCCACAATTGCCTCTTTTGCAACATAGAAGCGGTTATATATACAGGTTACAGATATGTGTGCTCCATTATAGTTCTGCTTTTAACTTTATTTAGGAGGCCGCATGGCACATGAAATACAGAATATAGAGTAGGACCCCCCTATTGAGATTTGCCGTGACGTTGGCAGGGGTGGCTCAAAGAATTGATCAATTATTTGCTAAAAATCTCATTTATATTACAGTACAGTTGGAATAAATCTGTGAATTTGCACTTTTTATATAATGCACATAGGGGGCAGTATTATAGTAGTTATATTCTTGAACATAAGGGCAGTATTATAGTAGTTATATTCTTGTACATAGGGGGCAGTATTATAGTAGTTATATTCTTGTACATAGGGGGCAGTATTATAGTAGTTATATTCTTGTACATAGGGGCAGTATTATAGTAGTTATATTCTTGTACATAGGGGGCAGTATTATAGTAGTTATATTCTTGTACATAGGAGACAGTATTATAGTAGTTGTATTCTTGTACATAGGGGGCAGTATTATAGTAGTTATATTCTTGTACATAGGGGGCAGTATTATAGTAGTTATATTCTTGTACATAGGGGGCAGTATTATAGTAGTTATATTCTTGTACATAGGGGGCAGTATTATAGTAGTTATATTCTTGTACATAGGGGGCAGTATTATAGTAGTTATATTCTTGTACATAGGGGGCAGTATTATAGTAGTTATATTCTTGTACATAGGAGGCAGTATTATAGTAGTTATATTCTTGAACATAGGGCAGTATTATAGTAGTTATATTCTTGTACATAGTAGGCAGTATTATAATAGTTATATTGTTGTTCATAGCAGCAATATTATAGTAGTTATATTCTTGTACATAGGGGCAGTATCATAGAAGTTATATTCTTGTACATAGTAGGCAGTATTATAGTAGTCATTTTCTTGTACATAGGGGGGCAGTATTATACTAGTTATATTCTTGTACATAGTGGCAGTATTATAGCAGTTATATTCTTGTACATAGTGGCAGTATTATAGTAGTAATATTCTTGTACATAGGAGCAGTATAATTGCAGTTATATTCTACCACATAGGGGCAGTATTATAGTAGTTATATTCTTGTACATAGGGGCAGTATTATAGTAGTAATATTCTAGCACATAGGAGCAGTATTATAGTAGTTGTATTCTTGTACATAGGAGCAGTATTATAGTAGTTATATTCTTGTACATGGGGGCGGTATTATTGCAGTTATATTCTAGCACATAGGGACAGTATTATAGTAGTTATATTCTTGTACATAAGGGCAGTATTATAGTAGTTATATTCTTGTACATAGGGGGCAGTATTATAGTAGTTATATTCTTGTACATATAAGGCAGTATTATAGTAGTTATATTCTTGTACATAGGAGGCAGTATTATAGTAGTTATATTCTGGTACATAGAAGGCAGCATTATAGTAGTTATATTCTTGTACATAGGAGCAGTATTATAGTAGTTATATTCTTCTATATAGGAGCAATATTATAGTAGTTATATTCTTGTATATAGGAGCAGTATTATAGTAGTTATATTCTTGTACATAAGGGCAGCATTATAGTAGTTATATTCTTGTATATAGGAGCAGTATTATAGTAATTATATTCTTGTATATAGGAGGCAGTATTATAGTAGCTATATTCTTGTACATAGGAGCAGTATTATAGTAGTTATATTCTTGTACATAGGGGGCAGTATTATAGTAGTTATATTCTTGTACATAGGAGACAGTATTATAGTAGTTGTATTCTTGTACATAGGGGGCAGTATTATAGTAGTTATATTCTTGTACATAGGGGGCAGTATTATAGTAGTTATATTCTTGTACATAGGGGGCAGTATTATAGTAGTTATATTCTTGTACATAGGGGGCAGTATTATAGTAGTTATATTCTTGTACATAGGGGGCAGTATTATAGTAGTTATATTCTTGTACATAGGGGGCAGTATTATAGTAGTTATATTCTTGTACATAGGAGGCAGTATTATAGTAGTTATATTCTTGAACATAGGGCAGTATTATAGTAGTTATATTCTTGTACATAGTAGGCAGTATTATAATAGTTATATTGTTGTTCATAGCAGCAATATTATAGTAGTTATATTCTTGTACATAGGGGCAGTATCATAGAAGTTATATTCTTGTACATAGTAGGCAGTATTATAGTAGTCATTTTCTTGTACATAGGGGGGCAGTATTATACTAGTTATATTCTTGTACATAGTGGCAGTATTATAGCAGTTATATTCTTGTACATAGTGGCAGTATTATAGTAGTAATATTCTTGTACATAGGAGCAGTATAATTGCAGTTATATTCTACCACATAGGGGCAGTATTATAGTAGTTATATTCTTGTACATAGGGGCAGTATTATAGTAGTAATATTCTAGCACATAGGAGCAGTATTATAGTAGTTGTATTCTTGTACATAGGAGCAGTATTATAGTAGTTATATTCTTGTACATGGGGGCGGTATTATTGCAGTTATATTCTAGCACATAGGGACAGTATTATAGTAGTTATATTCTTGTACATAAGGGCAGTATTATAGTAGTTATATTCTTGTACATAGGGGGCAGTATTATAGTAGTTATATTCTTGTACATATAAGGCAGTATTATAGTAGTTATATTCTTGTACATAGGAGGCAGTATTATAGTAGTTATATTCTGGTACATAGAAGGCAGCATTATAGTAGTTATATTCTTGTACATAGGAGCAGTATTATAGTAGTTATATTCTTCTATATAGGAGCAATATTATAGTAGTTATATTCTTGTATATAGGAGCAGTATTATAGTAGTTATATTCTTGTACATAAGGGCAGCATTATAGTAGTTATATTCTTGTATATAGGAGCAGTATTATAGTAATTATATTCTTGTATATAGGAGGCAGTATTATAGTAGCTATATTCTTGTACATAGGAGCAGTATTATAGTAGTTATATTCTAGTATATAGGAGCAGTATTAGAGTAGTTTTATTCTTGTACATAGGAGCCGTATTATAGTAGTTACATTCTTGTACATAGGAGCAGTATTATAGTAGTTATATTCTTGAACATAAGGGCAGTATTATAGTAGTTATATTCTTGTACATATAGGACAGTATTATAGGAGTTTTATTCTTGTACATAGGGCGCAGTATTATAGTAGTTATATTCTTGTACATATAAGGCAGTATTATAATAGTTATATTCTTGTATAAATGGGCAGTATTATAGTAGTTACAGTATATTCTTGTACATAGGGGGCAGTATTATAGTAGTTACATTTTTCTACATAGGGGCAGTATTATAGTAGTTATATTCTTGTACATAGAGGGCAGTATTATAGTAGTTATATTCTTGTACATAGAGGGCAGTATTATAGTAGCTATATTCTTGTACATAGAGGGCAGTATTATAATAGTTATATTCTTGTTCATAGCAGCAATATTATAGTAGTTATATTCTTGTACATAGGACTAGCCAGGTCGTCACAGGTACTGCAACAACACACCCCACACCCCGAGATAGGCACATCAGTCACACACAAATCCTTTTTGCCCCCCTCCAGGGGCTGATGTCCACACCAGGTGGGGTGGAGCCAGCGGTTGGCCCCACCCACTGAGGAGTTCACAGTCCTGGAGGCGGGAAAGGAAGGCAGTTCAGTTAGGGAGAGTGAAAGAGAAGGAGTGGTAGAGGAGCAGACTGACCGTGTCCGGGTACGTAGCCCGGGCACCGAGAGCAAGGTTGGCAGACGGGTGGTGGCCGTCTGCAGGAGAGGCTGATTGATGAGGAACCGTAGGACCGGGGATGGGCGGTGGCCCGCCGGTACCTAACCGGGGAGCGAAGAGAAGCCAGCACAAACCGGCAGGGCCTGCGGACCCCGACCAGGCTTGGAGTCGCCGTTAAACTGGTCAAATCCGTTAGCGACCGGAACCTCCGGGGTTTCCTAGCAGCAAAGACCCGACTGAAGGCAACCGTCCAAACCGAGAAAGGGAAATACAACTACCGCCACAGTTAGAATTCCCAGGGCCAGAGACTGCGGGCAAAAGGGGCTCCTCCAGCCCATATCCAAGCTGGGGAGCGGGTTACCGGTGGGAAGCCATCGGGACCGAAGATACACAACAGGTGCAGGGAAAGGCAGCCACCACCAAGCTACCGGGAGTAACTACAGCAGCCGGCTGCGGGACCTGTCCATCCAGCCGTTTCTTTTACCGAGGACTCTGTATCCATCATTGGCTGAGTGAGTACCACCGTGCCGTCTGGCACCACGCTGCCCCCGTGACCCTGCACCTCGCCAACCCTGCCTCCCCTTCCCACCTCACCGGGCCCCGTGACCACCAACCCCCTACCCACGGAGGGGAGAGAAACATCTCGGCTGCTCCCTGTCATCGCTCCCGGGATCCCCTTCCAGAGCAGCGGTGGTGCCCCAACCTCACCACAAACCGTGGGTGGCGTCACGGACCAACTCCCCAAACCCAAATCACCCCTTTCACTGCACGGGCGAAGAGCACCGCTCGAGTCCCCGGATCCGGCCCACCGCTCGAGCCACCGAGCAGCAGCAGCAGCGCCGGACCCGAGCGCCAGCAAGGGCGCAGCGGTGGCGGCATCCTCCCCGCCCGTGACAAGGGGCAGTATCATAGAAGTTATATTCTTGTACATAGTAGGCAGTATTATAGTAGTCATTTTCTTGTACATAAGGGGGCAGTATTATACTAGTTATATTCTTGTACATAGTGGCAGTATTATAGCAGTTATAATTTTGTACATAAGGGCAGTATTATAGTAGTTATATTCTTGTACATAGAGGCAGTATTATAGTAGTAATATTTTAGCACATAGGAGCAGTATTATAATAGTTATATTCTTGTACATAGGAGCAGTATCATAGTAGTTATAATCTTGTACATAGGGGCAGTATTATAGTAGTAATATTCTTGTACATAGGGGCAGTATTATAGTAGTTATATTCTTTTACATAGGGGCAGTATTATAGTAGTTATATTCTTTTACATAGGAGCAGTATTATAGTAGTAATATTCTTGTACATAGGGGCAGTATTATAGTAGTAATATTCTTGTACATAGGGGCAGTATTATAGTAGTTATATTCTTTTACATAGGGGCAGTATTATAGTAGTAATATTCTAGCACATAGGAGCAGTATTATAGTAGTTGTATTCTTGTACATAGGAGCAGTATTATAGTAGTTATATTCTTGTACATATAAGGCAGTATTATTGCAGTAATATTATAGCACATAGGGACACTATTATAGTAGTTATATTCTTGCACATAGGGACAGTATTATAGTAGTTATATTCTTGTACATAGGGGGCAGTATTATAGTAGTTATATTCTTGTACATAGGGGGCAGTATTATAGTAGTTATATTCTTGTACATAGGAGCAGTATTATAGTAGTTATATTCTTGTATATAGGGGGCAGTATTATATTAGTTATATTCTTGTACATAGGGGCAGTAATATAGGAGTTATATTCTTGTACATAGGGGCAGTATTATAGTAGTTATATTCTTGTACATAGGGGCAGTATTATAGTAGTTATATTCTTGTACATAGGGGCAGTATTATAGTAGTTATATTCTTGTACATAGGGGCAGTATTATAGGAGTTATATTCTTGTACATAGGGGCAGTATTATAGTAGTTATATTCTTGTACATAGAGGGCAGTATTATAGTAGTTATATTCTTGTACATAGAGGGCAGTATTATAGTAGTTATATTCTTGTACATAGAGGGCAGTATTATAGTAGTTATATTCTTGTACATAGAGGGCAGTATTATAGGAGTTATATTCTTGTACATAGGAGCAGTATTATAGTAGTTATAGTCTTGTACATAGAGGGCAGTATTATAGTAGTTATATTCTTGTACATAGAGGGCAGTATTATAGGAGTTATATTCTTGTACATAAGAGCAGTATTATAGTAGTTATATTCTTGTACATAGAGGGCAGTATTATAGGAGTTATATTCTTGTACATAGGGGCAGTATTATAGTAGATATATTCTTGTACATAAGAGCAGTATTATAGGAGTTATATTCTTGTACATAGGGGCAGTATTATAGTAGATATATTCTTGTACATAAGAGCAGTATTATAGTAGTTATATTCTTGTACATAGAGGGCAGTATTATAGGAGTTATATTCTTGTATTTAGAAGTAGTAAATTAATGATGTTACAATACTCCAGTAAAGCACTTCACTGATTCCTGCTGTATAGTATCAGCACTATCACAGGGATCTGACAGTTTTATGAAGTGCACCGCACATGTGATAAGAGGGAATTGTAATATATCTGTCGCGGGCGGGGAGGGTGCTGCGCTCACCCACTGCTCGGGTCCGGCTGCTGCTGCTGCTCGCTCGATCGGTGGCTCGAGCGGTGGGCCGGATCCCGGGGACTCGAGCGGTGCTCCTCGCCCGTGAGTGAAAGGGGTGGTTTGGTTTGGGGATATTGTCCGTGACGCCACCCACGGTTTGTGGTGAGGTTGGGATACCACCGCTGCTCTGTACGGGGATCCCGGAGCGTTGACAGGGAGCAGCTGAGATGTTTTCTCCCCTCCGTGGGTAGGGGGGTTTTGGTGGTCCCGGGGCCCGGTGAGGGAGGTCGGAAGGTGGGTTGCGGGGCCTGGCCGGGTGCAGGGTTGCTGGGTAGCGCAGTGCCAGACGAAACGGTGGTACTTACTCAGCCAGTAACGCACACGGAGTCTCTGGTAAAACAAACGGCTGGATGTACGAGTCCCACAGACGGCTGCGGTGGTCACTCCCGGTAGGTTGGCGGTAACTGTCTCTCCCTGCACCGGTGTTCTGTTCTCTTCCCCAATGGCTTCCCACTGATAGCCCGCTCCCCAGCGGTATGTTGGCTAAGGGAGCCCTTCCTTTGCCCGCAGGCTCTGGCCCTGGGAGCTCTAGCTCTGGCGGTAGCTTTATCTCCCTCACGGTTTGGACAGTTGCCTTCAGTCGGGTCTTTACTGCTGGGAAACCCCGGAGGTTCCCGTCGCTGACGGATTTGACTGGTTTTACGGCGACTCCTAGCCTGGTCGGGGTCCGTAGACCCTGCCGGATGGTGCTGGCTTCTCTCCGCTCCTCGGTTCGGTACCGGCGAGCCACCGCCCGTCCCCGGTCCTTACGGTTGTGCGTCAATCGGCCTCACCTGCAAACGGTCACCACCGTCTGCCAACCTTGCTGTCAGGTGCCCGGGCCACGTACCCGGACACGGTCAGTCTGCTCCTCTACTACTACTTCCCCTGACTCTCTCTCTCCACTCCTCGTCACTATCTGACCTTCTTTCCCGCCTCCAGGACTGTGAACTCCTCGGTGGGAGGAGCCAACCGCCTGGCTCCGCCCCACCTGGTGTGGACATCAGCCCCTGGAGGGAGGCAACAAGGATTTGTGTCTGACCTTGATGTTCCTAACCGGGGTATAGGGTGTGTTGTTGCAGTACCTGTGACGTCCTGGCTTGTCCAGGGCGCCACATATCCAACAAATGAGAGTGATGGCCGTTCCTAGAACAAGAAGCCGACCACTTTTTCTTATTTTTGCACAGGCCCCATAATCCAATATGACCAGAGCATTAAGGGGTACTTTACACGTTGCATCATCGCTAGCATCAGCTAGCGATGCCGAGCGCGATAGCCCCCGCCCCCATCGCACATGCGATATGTGGTGATTGCTGCCGTAGCGAACATTATCGATACGGCAGCTTCACACGCACATACCTGCTCGGCGATGTTGCTGTGACTGCCGATCAATCCCTCCTTCAAGGGGGAGGTGCGTTTGGCGTCACCGCGACGTCACTAATCGGCCAGCCAATAGAAGCGGAGGGGTGGAGATCAGCGGGACATAACATCCCGCCCACCTTCTCCCTTCCGCATTGCCGTCGGGACGCAGGTAAGGAGATGTTTGTCGTTCCTGCGGGTTTACACACAGTGATGTATGGTGCTGCGGGAACGACAAACAACATCGTACCTGCGCTCGACCTGACATTATGGAAATGAACGACACTACACAGATCACAGATTTTTGGCACATTTGCGATCGTTTATCGTCGCACAAAGGATTTACACGTTGCGATGTCGTTACCGGCGCTGGATGTGCGTCACTAACGACGTGACCCCGACGATATTTTGGATGCGGTGTCGCAACGTGTAAAGTACCCATAAGACCTCCAAACTAATAGTTAAAAGAGCTTAGTAAGGGGAAGAGCTCTAAAGGGGCCTTTACACGCTACGACATCGCTAATGCAAACTCGTTGGGGTCACGGAATTGGTGAAGCACATCCGGCCGCATTAGTGATGCCGTTGCGTGTGACACCTATGAGCGATTTTGCATCGCTGCAAAAACGTGCAAAATCGCTCATTGGTGACATGGGGGTCCATTCTCAAAAATCGTTACTGCAGCAGTAACGAGGTTGTTCCTCGTTCCTGCGGCAGCACACATCGCTCCGTGTGACACCGCAGGAACGAGGAGCCTCTCCTTACCTGCCTCCCGGCCGCTATGCAGAAGGAAGTAGGTGGGCGGGATGTTCATCCCGCTCATCTCCGCCCCTCCGCTTCTATTGGGCGGCGGTTCAGTGACGCAGCTGTGACATCGCTGTGACGCTGAACGAACCGCCCCCTTAGAAAGGAGGCGGTTTGCCGGTCACAGCGACGTCGCCGGGCAGGTAAGTAGTGTGACGGGTCTGGGCGATGTTGTGCGGCACGGGCAGCGATTTGCCCGTGTCGCACAACAGATGGGGGCGGGTACCCACGCTAGCGATATCGGTACCGATATCGCAGCGTGTAAAGTAGCCTTTAGGGACAATTTTGGTGATTGATGGGGGTCCGAACTCTAAAGGCTGCTTTACATGTTTCAATTAATCGTGCAATCGCATTTGCGATCGCACCCGCACCCATTGTTTGTGCGGCACGGGCAATTTCTTGCCCGTGTCGCACAATGCTGTAACCCCCCATCACACGTACTTACCTTCCAAACGACTTCGCTGTGGGCGGCGAAGATCCACTTCCTGAAGGAGGAGGGACGTTCGGCGTCACAGCGACGTCACACAGCGGCTGGCCAATAGAAGCGGAGGGGCGGAGATGAGCGGGACGTAAACATCCTGTCCACCTCCTTCCTTCCGCATTGCCGGCGGGACGCAGGTAAGCTGTGTTCATCGTTTCCGGGGTGTCACATGTAGCGATGTGTGCTGCCCCGGGAACGATGAACAACAGGACATGCGATTTTTAGAAAATGAGCGACGTTTCAGCGATGAACGAGAAGGTGAGTATTTTTGCTCGTTCACAGTCGCTCGTTCATAGCTGTCACACTCTACGATATCACTAACGATGCCGGATGTGCGTCACTTACGACGTGACCCCGCCGACATCTCGTTAGATATATCGTAGCGTGTAAAGCCTGCTTTAGACCCTTAAAAATGCAAAATTTTCACACATCTCTATGGCGGCTCATACATTTGGTAAAATAGAGGCCGAGACTAAAGCGGGCTTTACACGCTACGATATATCTAATGAGATGTCGGCGGGGGTCACGTCGTAAGTGACGCACATCCGGCATCGTTAGTGATATCGTAGCGTGTGACAGCTGTGAACGAGCAGAAATACTCACCTTCTCGTTCATCGCTGACACGTCGCTCATTTTCTTAAAATCGAACGTCCTGTTTTTCATTGTTCCTGAGGCAGCACACATCACCCCGTGTGACACCCTGGGAACGACGAACACAGCTTACCTGCATCCCGCCGGCAATGCTGAAGGAAGGAGGTGGGCGGGATGTTTACGTCCCGCTCATCTCCGCCCCTCCGCTTCTATTGGGCGGCCACTGTGTGATGTCGCTGTGATGCCGAACGTCCCTCCCCCTGCAGGAAGAGGATGTTCGCCGCCCACAGCAAGGTCGTTTGGAAGGTAAGTGCGTGTGACGGGGGGGTTACAGCATTGTGCGAAACGGGCAACAAATTGCCCGTGCCGCACAAACAATGGGGGCGGGTACGATCGCAAATGCGATCGCACGACATATTGAAACAATAAAGCAGGCTTAAGTCAACGTCACTGCAATTGAATTCAGCACCTGTGCCGTAAACTGGTATCTAGCCTAAATAATAAAGAATGAGTCAGAAGCCAATATATGAAAAAAAATATATATATTATATATATATATATATATATATATATATATATATATATATATCCTTAATTCCTTTCTGCAAAAAAAAGTCCCAATCTTGGATATATTAGTCGTCCTCTGATCTTTTCGGTTATTTTTCCCATTAGGTGCATCATAAAACTCTTTATTGAACGTCCATGCCGGAACGTTGAGGCTTTTTTCCTGTTACTTTTCTATTGTCCTCTGATATTTTTCACTGCCACATTGACAAGAGCTCAGTGCGCGTCTCTGCTGCCAGCGTGCCATTCTGCTACCTGCGTCGAGCTGATAAGTCAGCAGTATTGCTTTGAAATTCAATTACATTTCGCCAAGTCTGTGGATGAGAACACTGGGCGAAGGAGACGCCGAAATAAAAATGTCCATAATATCCCCTGCTATCTCCAAACCCTGATGTCGAGACCTGGACTGTATCTACTCACCAGCAATGCATCCTACGGGGGCAATTCAATGGTTAAAATCATGCTGTTCTTCTCTATAATAAGCCGGTTTTCCTTATCACTGGACGTTCATAAAACCTCATTCACTGGCTCTGCAATATCATGATATGAAGCCTCGAATTGAAGAGCTCGCAGACCAAAATGCAGACACAAAACACATGGATTTCAGACTTGTTTCCTCTGCAATTTCTTCACTTAGATCATTATTATTATTATTATTATTTATTATTATAGCACCTTTTATTCCATGGCGCTTTACATGTGAAAAGGGGTACACATAATAAAGACAAGTACAATATTCATGGACAATACAAGGCACAGACTAGTACAGGAGGATAGAGGTCCCTGCCCACGAGGGCTCACAGTCTACAGGGGGAGAGAGGACCCTGACCACGAGGGCTCACAGTCTATAGGAGAGTAGACTCTGCCCACGAGGGATCACAGTCTACAAGAGGAAAGAACCCTGCCCACAAGGGCTCACAGTCTATAGGAAGAGAGTAGACTCTGCCCACGAGGGCTCACAGTCTATAGGAAGAGAGTAGACTCTGCCCACGAGGGCTCACGGTCTACAAGAGGAGAGTAGACCCTGCCCACGAGGGCTTACAGTCTATAGGAAGAGAGTAGACTCTGCCCACGAGGGCTCACGGTCTACAAGAGGAGAGTAGACCCTGCCCACGAGGGCTTACAGTCTACAAGATAGAGGACTCTGCCCATGAGGGCTCACAGTCTACAAGAGGAGAGAGGACCCTGCCTATGAGGGCCACAGTCTATAGGAGGAGAGTAGACTCTGCCCACGAGGGCTCACAGTCTACAAGAGGAGAGAGGACCCTACCTACGAGGACTCACAGTCTATAGGAGGAGAGTATACCCTGCCCACGAGGGCTCTCAGTCTACAGGAGGAGAGAGGACCCTTGCCACAAGGGCTCACAGTCTACAGGAGGAGAGAGGACCCTGCCCACGAGGGCTCTCAGTCTACAGGAGGAGAGAGGACCCTTGCCACAAGGGCTCACAGTCTACAGAAGGAGAGGGGACCCTGCCCACGAGGGCTCACAGTCTACAGGGGTTGGGTGAGGATACAGTAGGTGAGGGTAGAGCTGGTCATTTGGAGGTATTGTGGATTGAGGGTTACTGCAGGTTGTAGGATTGTCAGAAGATATGGGTCTTCAGGTTTCTTTTGAAGCTTTTCAAGGTAAGCAAGAGTCGGATCTGTTGGAGTAGAGAGTTTCAGAGCATGGGGGGAGGCACAGGAGAAATCTTGGATGTCATTGTTTGAAGAGGAGATGCGAGGGGAGTAGAGGAGATCTTGTGAGAATCAAAGGTTGCGTGCAGATAAGTACATTGAGACTAGGTCACAGATCTATAGAGGAGACAGGCTGCGGGTGGCATTGTATGTCATAGTTAGGGGTTTGAACTGGAGTCGTTGAGCAATGGGAAGCCAGTGAAGGGATTGGCAGAGAGGAGAGGTCGGGGAGTAGCGGGGGGAGAGGTGGATTAGTCGGACTGCAGAGTTTAGAATAAATTGTAGGGGTGCGAGACTGTTTAAAGGGAGGCCACAGAGCAGGAGGCTGCAGTAGTCCATGCGGGAGATAATAAGGGTATGCTCTAGTGATTTTGCAGCTTCTAGGGAAAGAAATGTACGAATCCGGGAAATATTTTTGAGTTGGAGGCGGCAGGAGGTGAAGCAGGCTTGGATGTGTGGCTTGAAGGAGAGAGCAGAGTCTAGAGTCACCCCCAGGTAGCGAGCACGGAGCGAATGAGCAGCCATCGACTTTGATGGATAGGTCTGTTGGGGGGGGGGGGTTGAGGGAAAACGGGGGAAAGCTGATGAATTCTGTTTGGTCTATGTTCAGTTTTAGAAATGGAGCAGAGAAAAACAAGGATGAAATAGCAGATAGACATTGTGGGATTCTGGTTAGTGAGAAGATGATATCCGGTCTAGAGAGGTAGATCTGCGTATCATCAGCGTAGAGATGATACTGAAAGCTGTGGGACTCTGAGCTGTCCTAGGCCGAAGGTGTAGATGGAGAGCAGCAGGGGTCCAAGAACTGAACCTTGGAGGACATCAACAGACAGGGGGCGAGATGAGGACGTGGTGTGAGAGTGGAAGATGCTGAAAGTTCGGTTAGCAAAATATGGCTCTATGTTCTATAGTTTTAATTTGGACTGAAGTCCTTTAAGTCCAACCTATAGCCTAACATGTTGATCTATAGGAAAGCGAAAGCCCCATTGGGCAGACAGTAAGCTCCAGAATGTTGACAGTATGGGACACAATGTTGACCACAAGCTCTGGTTTAGAAATATATGGTAAGCTCTAAAAAGATGGTTACGCTTTATTCACAGGGTCAAAGAAGAAAATATGGGCCCCATAGCAATCTTCTGAATGCACCTCCATAGACACTTTCTAAGTCACAGTATATGAAAAAAAACCTGAATATTGTTATCTTTTGTGCAACACACAGCAATAGTGCCCTTTAGTGACCCACATTACATAATAGTGCCCTCCATTACAGTATTTGTGCCCTCATACAGTGATGGTGCCCCTTTAGTAATTCATCACAGTTAAAGGGTATCTGTCAGCAGGTTTTTTTCTTCCTCATCTGAGAGCAGCATGATGTCAGCAAAGAGATCCCGATTCCAACAATGAATCACTTAGATTACTGGCTGCAGCCATTCTGACACAATCAGAATTCTTAGATTTAGTCATGTAGCAGAGCTGAGAGAGCTTCACCAGTCACACCAGGCTCTCTATAGAGATTGTACATTGGCAGTGAGATGGCAATCGTGGGGGTGGGGGGGGCATGCCAGACTGCCATGTGGGTAACTTTGTAGCCTAAGAAATGATAAGGGTCCTTCTGCTTAAATAAACATAGCAAATAAACAACAGATCAAACTGTGACAAGACAGGCATCCCTGAAATCTCTGTTAACCCTTGCAGCATGCTGGCTCAGCTTACATAGCAAAAACCTGCTGACAAATTCCCTTTAATACTATTCCTTTAGTGTCCCATACAGGTGTACTCTTAGTTTCCTATTCACTTAATATCCCCACACAGTAATATGCAGTATTAGTGCCCTCACAGAGTATAATACCCCATTAATACTCAACACCGCGTTATGCACCAATAGTGCCCCCACATGGTGTGATTCCCACTTAGTGCTCCACAATACATTATGCACTATTAGTGCCCCCACATGGTATGATTCCCCTTAGTGCTCCACACCACATTATACACCATTAGTGCCCTCACATAGTATAATGCCTCCTTAGTGCTCCACACTTCATTATGCACTATTAGTGCCCCCCACACAGTATAATGCCCCCTTAGTACTCCATACTGCATTATGTACAATTAGTGCCCCGACATGGTATGATTCCCCCTTAGTGCTCCAAACCATATTATGCACTATTAGTTCCCCATGTCGCGGGCGGAGGAGGGGACGCCACGCTCTCCCCCTGCTGCTCGGGTCCGGCTGCGGCGGCTGCTGCGTCCTGCTGCTGCTCGGTGGCGCTCCTCGCCCGTGAGTGAAAGGGGATTTTGGGTGTAGGGATTGGTTATTGTCCGTGACGCCACCCACGGTTGTGGTGATTTGTTGACACCACCACTACTCTGTATGGGGATCCAGGGAAGGATGGTATGGAGCAGCCAGTTGTTGTGTTGCCCCTCCGTGGGTAGGGGTTGGTGATCCCGGGGCCCAGTGATTAGGTGGGTGATGCAGGGCTTGGTGGGCGCAGGGACGCGGGGGCAGCGCTGTGCCTTGCGGCACTGTGGTACTCACTCAGCCTGAGACATTGACACAGTTTTCGGTAAAACACACGGCTGGAAAGACGGTTCCCACGGACGGCTGCACTTGCTCTCCCCAGTAGGTGACGGTCCCTCTGTCCTGCACCTAAGTTGATGATGGTTGCGATGGGTTCCCACCGGTAACCCGCTCCCCGGCTTGGATATGGGCCGGAGGAGCCCTACTTTGCCCGCAGGCGCTGGCCCTGAGAAACTGGTGCCCTGGCGGTGGCGGTGTCTCTCTGTAACGGTCGGACTGTTGCCTTCAATCGGGACTTGGTTGTTTGGAGACAGACGTCCCCTTCACTGACGGATTTGGCAAATTATGGCGACTCCTAGCCTTGCCGGGATCCGAAAGGCCCCTGCCCTGGTGCTGACTGTTCTTCGTATACTGCTCCAGACCGCCGGGCCACTACCCGTCCGCGGTCCTTCCAGCAACCTCCGAGCAGTCACCCCTGCGGACTATCACCGCCGTCTGCTGACCTTGCTGGCACTGTCCGGGGCACACACCCGGACCAACTTCAGGCTTTACTACTGTCACTTCAGCTTTTCTCTTTAGCTTTACTACTACTTCCTTCCACTTCACTTCACTTTCCTCCCTCCACTGTTTACTCTTCACTCTCCTAAACTGTTCTGCCTGGTTCCTCCCGCCTCCAGGGCTGTGAACTCCTCGGTGGGCGGAGCCAACCACCTGGCCCACCCCCTGGTGTGAACATCAGCCCCTGGAGTAAGGCAACAAGGATTTTTGGTTAGCTTTGGTGTTCCTAACTGGGGTGTAGGGTGTGGTGATGTGATGACCTGTGACCTCTGGCTTGCCCAGGGCGTCACACCCACACAGCAGGATCCCCCCTTAGTGCTCCACACCACATTATGCACTATTTTTGCCCCCACACGGTATGATTCATCTTTAGTGCCTCCCACACAGTATAATGTCCCCTTAATTATCTCACACGGTACTATGCAGTATTAGTGCACTCAGAAGATAAGATTCCCCTTTCATGCCTCCCACAAAGAATAATACCCTCTTAGTAACCCTATGCATTAGTATGGGGGCACAGGCAGGGTGGGGTCTGTAGGAAGGATGGATGGGAGCACATCCAGGGTGGGGACTATAGGAAGGGTGGATGGAAGCACATCCAGGGTGGGGGCTGTAGGAAGGATAGATGGGGGCACATCCAGGGTGGGGATTGTAGGAAGGATGGATGGGGGCACATCCAGGGTGGGGACTGTAGGAAGGATGGATAGGGGCACATGCAGGGTGGGGACTGTAGGAAGGATGGATGGGGGCACATGCAGGGTGGGGACTGTAGGAAGGATAGATGGGGGCACATCCAGGGTGGGGGCTGTAGGAAGGATGGATGGGGGCACATCCAGGGTGGGGACTGTAGGAAGGATGGATAGGGGCACATGCAGGGTGGGGACTGTAGGAAGGATGGATGGGGGCACATGCAGGGTGGGGACTGTAGGAAGGATGGATGGGGCACATCCAGGGTGGGGGCTGTAGGAAGGATGGATGGGGCACATCCAGGGTGGGGACTGTAGGAAGGATGGATGGGGGCACATTTAGGGTGTGGGCTGTAGGAAGGATGGATGGGGCACAACCAGGGTGGGGGCTGTAGAAAGTCCATGGCTTATCATAGTTCTCTTTCTCGAAGTCTAAAGCTGGTGTCACACTAAGCGACAGCGACAACGACGTCGCTGTTACGTCACCATTTTCGGTGACGTAACAGCGACCTTGTAAGTCGCTGTTATGATCGCTGCTTAGCTGTCAAACACAGCAGAAGCAGCGATCATAACGTCGCTGTGCTACATGTGCAGAGAGCAGGGAGCCACGCTTAGCGCTGGCTCCTTGCTCTCCTAGGTACAGTACACATCGGGTTAATTAACCCGATGTGTGCTGCAGCTACATGTCACAGTGCAGAGAGAAGGGAGCCGCGCGCACTGCTTAGCGCTGGCTCCTTGCTCTCCTTGCTACAGTATACATCGGGTTAATTACCCGATGCGTACTGCAGCCACATGTGCACAGAGCAGGAGCCGGCACTGGCAGCAAGAGCGGAGGCTGGTAACCAGCGTAAACATCGGGTAACCAGGGAAAGGTCTTCCCTTGGTTACCCGATGTTTACGCTGGTTACAGCTTACCGCAGCTGCCAGTGCCGGCTCCTGATCGCTTCATTTCGTTGCTCTCTCGCTGTCACACACAGCGATGTGTGTGTCACAGCGGGAGAGTGACGACCAAAAAATGAAGCTGGACATTCAGCAACGACCGGCGACCTCACAGCAGGGGCCAGGTCGTTGCTGGATGTCACACACAGCGACAGCGACGGGACGTCGCTGCAACGTCACAGAAAATGGTGACGTAGCAGCGACGTCGTTGTCGTCGTCGTTATGTGTGACACCAGCTTAAAGCATTCGATCAGATACTGCGTTGCTATCTCTATTGCACTCTCTTCTTCCCCCAGCAGGATATAGTATATACTCACAGATAGTCTCATCTGCACACTCACAGTCTCAGTCACTACATTCCCAATAGGAAATCATTGATACAACGGGAGAGATCAATGGATCATTTCCAGTGATAGCCCAGACCCTCCGCTGACCTTGCTCACTGTGCTGTGATCTTCTCATTAACTTCTACCGATCGGCAGAGCTATTATTGGGGAGACTGGAAGATCAATCATTGTTTATTTTATAACTAGGTCTAGAAATCGCTTCATGGAATGAAAACTATTGATGACGGCTTCTCGGGATTGAAGGAAAATGCACAAATAGATACCATAATTACATTAAGGGGATTTCAAAGCCGAGTGTCGCTGGCAACAGACCTTATATGTGAGATGGATGGATAGATAGATAGATAGATAGATAGATAGATAGATAGATAGATAATGGATGGATAGATAGAGGGATAGATTGATTATACAGAGGTGGAAATCTACTTTCAATATCATTTAAAGATATGATTTACAACAGCCACATGGACCACAGACATCAATCGTTGTATTATTGATTTCTATGTTAGTGTTGCGGGCATCTTCTGTGTCCTCTTCAGAGGTCATTGTCCAGTGAAGGAACAATGTGAGCTCTGACATCTTTGCAACCCTGTCTGTAGTGATAATGAGGGAGTGACTTCTACAGAACAGGAAGTGACTGCTGAGAAGTGATCTCTACAGAACAGGAAGTGACTGCTGAGAAGTGATCTCTACAGAACAGGAAGTGACTGCTGAGAAGTGATCTCTACAGAACAGGAAGTGACTGCTGAGAAGTGATCTCTACAGAACAGGAAGTGACCACTGAGAAGTGATCTCTACAGAACAGGAAGTGACTGCTGAGAAGTGATCTCTACAGAACAGGAAGTGACTGCTGAGAAGTGATCTCTACAGAACAGGAAGTTAGTGCTGAGAAGTGATCTCTACAGAACAGGAAGTGACTGCAGAGAAGTGATCTCTACAGAACAGGAAGTGACTGCTGAGAAGTGATCTCTACAGAACAGGAAGTGACTGCTGAGAAGTGATCTCTACAGAACAGGAAGTGACTGCTGAGAAGTGATCTCTACAGAACAGGAAGTGACTGCTGAGAAGTGATCTCTACAGAACAGGAAGTGACTGCTGAGAAGTGATCTCTACAGAACAGGAAGTGACTGCTGAGAAGTGATCTCTACAGAACAGGAAGTGACTGCTGAGAAGTGATCTCTACAGAACAGGAAGTGACTGCTGAGAAGTGATCTCTACAGAACAGGAAGTGACTGCTGAGAAGTGATCTCTACAGAACAAGAAGTGACTGCTGAGAAGTGATCTCTACAGAACAGGAAGTGACTGCTGAGAAGTGATCTCTACAGAACAGGAAGTGACTGCTGAGAAGTGATCTCTACAGAACAGGAAGTGACTGCAGAGAAGTGACCTCTGCAGAAAAGGAAGTGACTGCTGAGAAGTGATCTCTACAGAACAGGAAGGGACTGCTGAGAAGTGATCTCTACAGAACAGGAAGTGACTGCTGAGAAGTGATCTCTACAGACAGGAAGTGACTGCTGAGAAGTGATCTCTACAGACAGGAAGTGACTGCTGAGAAGTGATCTCTACAGACAGGAAGTGACTGCTGAGAAGTGATCTCTACAGACAGGAAGTGACTGCTGAGAAATGATCTCTACAGACAGGAAGTGACTGCTGAGAAGTGATCTCTACAGACAGGAAGTGACCGCTGAGAAGTGATCTCTACAGAACAGGAAGTGACCACTGAGAAGTGATCTCTACAGAACAGGAAGTGACTGCTGAGAAGTGATCTCTACAGAACAGGAAGTGACTGCTGAGAAGTGATCTCTACAGAACAGGAAGTGACTGCTGAGAAGTGATCTCTACAGAACAGGAAGTGACTGCTGAGAAGTGATCTCTACAGAACAGGAAGTGACTGCTGAGAAGTGATCTCTACAGAACAGGAAGTGACTGCAGAGAAGTGACCTCTGCAGAAAAGGAAGTGACTGCTGAGAAGTGATCTCTACAGAACAGGAAGGGACTGCTGAGAAGTGATCTCTACAGAACAGAAAGTGACCACGGAGAAGTGATCTCTACAGAACAGGAAGTGACTGCAGAGAAGTGATCTCTACAGAACAGGAAGTGACTGCTGAGAAGTGATCTCTGCAGAACAGGAAGTGACTGCTGAGAAATGATCTCTACAGAACAGGAAGTGACTGCTGAGAAGTGATCTCTACAGAACAGGAAGTGACTGCTGAGAAGTGATCTCTGCAGAACAGGAAGTGACTGCTGAGAAGTGATCTCTACAGAACAGGAAGTGACTGCTGAGAAGTGATCTCTACAGAACAGGAAGTGACTGCTGAGAAGTGATCTCTACAGAACAGGAAGTGACTGCACAGAAGTGATCTCTACAGAACAGGAAGTGACTGCAGAGAAGTGATCTCTACAGAACAGGAAGTGACCACGGAGAAGTGATCTCTACAGAACTGTTACATCACCGCCGGAGTCTGCTCCAGCGACTTCTGCTCCGATCGGCAGGCGACGCCGTGTTCCTGCCGTGGATGGTGCTGGTGATGGGAGAGAAGTCGATGCCAGCGGCACCAGTGGGCGCAGGCTCCGATCATCCACTGGGCTGGGTTAGCTTGGGATCTGCAGTACCGCTGGCTGACTGTGGGTGGCGTGTGTCTTCCAGCTGAAGTTGCCAGCGTTCAGCTACAGCCAATGGGAGGACACCACACCCTTCTTATTTCCCCTCCTGTCACATGATTACTGCCATATATAGTTCTGATTTTCCTGGCTCCTGTTACGTCCTATTCTGTTTGGTGATTCCTGTGTGTTGACTTCTGCGTGTTTTGACTACCCTTCTGCCTACTGTTTTTGTACCTTGCTGCCCGACCCGGATCTGACCTCTGCTACTATGCCGACTACGTCACTGCCTGCTGATTCTGTCCCTGTTTCGCAATACCTGGTTTGACCCTGCCTGACTACTACTCTCATCGGACTGCAGCCTTCCACAGGTAGTAATCTCCAGTTCCCGGTGTAATTCCAAATCCCTGTACAGGGGTTAAAGGGTTTCAGGGTTCTGGGGGTCCTACTTGGTGAGTGGCTTCCCTCTAGCCTCCCCGTTACAGCCCATCTGAGTCTGTGGATCCAGGCAGGCGTTACATTATATCTGGCCATCTAACCTGGAGAGAGAAAAAAAAATGGATTCTCTCCATGCTGTGCTAAATCAGGTGCAGACCCTTTCTGGGCTTGTCCATGGACTGACACAGCAAGTGCAGTATTTCAGGTCTGCTCAGGTCCAAGCCCCCGCTGCAGCACCTATCTCAGCATGTCCAGAGTCCCGTCGACTGCAAGGGAGCAGATCACGTGGTGGAGTGCCTGGATCAGAGAGGCAATCGCTTCCAAGGCAGCAGCACCACCTGAGCGGACCCCAGGATACCCGCTCAGGTGCCCAGGTACTTCCTGCAGACCCTATGAGGTTAATGTTACCTGTCTCATTGTCTCACCAGGGAAAATCTGTACGGCTGCAGGCCTTTGTTGATTGTGGCTCTGCTGCTAATTTTATAGGCACTATTGTAGCAAAAGAGCTGGGTTTGACTTTGCTCAGGTTAAATGCAGCTATTAGAATATCTGCTATCAATAGTACACCTCTCACGCAGGGTGTGGTTACTTTTGTAACTCCAGAGATCTCCATGCTTGTTGGTGCTCTGCATGTAGAATCTGTGTCATTTTTTGTTCTTGAGAATCTGATGTCAGCAGTGGTATTGGGTATGCCATGGCTGCGCAAACATAACCCCGTCATAGACTGGCACCAGGGTGAGATTGTGTGCTGGAGCCCTGAGTGTCAGGAGACGTGCATGTCTTTATCTGTGAACCTGACCAGAGCTGAACCTATCTTCATACCTCATGCATTCAGGGAATTTGCTGATGTGTTTTCTGTATCTGAATCTGAAAAATTACCTCCGCACAGAGATTATGACTGCCCCATAGATTTGGTCCCCAATTCCCGACTCCCCAAGGGTAAAATGTATAATCTTTCTGGTCCGGAGCGTCAGGTCATGAAAGATTATATAGCAGACAGTCTACAGAGAGGGTTCATCAGACCATCCAGGTCACCAGTTGGCGCTGGATTCTTTTTTGTTGATAAGAAAGATGGTGGCCTCAGACCTTGTATTGACTACCGTGAACTGAATGCTATTACTGTAAAGAATCAGTACCCTCTGCCACTCATCCCCGATCTGTTTAACCAGCTCATAGGAGCCCGGTGGTTCACCAAGCTGGATCTCAGGGGAGCATACAACCTAATCTGCATCAGAGAAGGAGATGAGTGGAAAACGGCATTTAACACTCCAGAGGGACACTATGAGTACCTAGTAATGCCTTTTGGATTAAGTAATGCGCCGGCGGTGTTCCAGAACTTTGTTAATGACATTTTCAGAGATATTTGTGGTCAATATGTTGTGGTCTATCTGGATGACATCCTGATTTATTCTCCTGATGCTACGTCACATGTCCAACATGTCCGCACTGTACTCCAGAGACTCAGGGAGAATTCCCTTTTTGCTAAATATGAGAAATGTGGGTTTTTTTGAGGCAGAGGTTAATTTCCTGGGTTATATATTGTCTGCAGAAGGCTTCCGCATGGATCCCTCTAAGCTTCAACCGATTAAGGAGTGGGTGCAACCCAAGTCTCTGAAAGCCTTGCAGCGTTTCCTTGGATTCGCTAATTATTATCGCAAATTCATTAGAGATTTTTCCAAAATTGCCAAACCCCTCACCGATTTGACTAAAAAGGGGGTTGATGTGGTTAATTGGAAGCCAGAGGCGATCCATGCCTTCTCCAAATTAAAAGGATGTTTCTCCTCAGACCCGATTCTGGTTCAGCCTGACGTTATGCGTCCGTTTATTGTGGAAGTCGATGCATCCGAGGTTGGAGTGGGAGCGGTGCTATCACAAGGTACTCCGTCTCTCACTCAGCTTCGTCCTTGTGCCTTCTTTTCCCGCAAGTTGTCTCCCACAGAGAGAAATTATGACATTGGTAATCGTGAGCTGTTGGCTATTAAATGGGCCTTCGAGGAATGGCGCCACTTCCTCAAAGGCGCCAAACATAAGGTCACAATCATCACAGACCATAAGAACCTCACTTATCTGGAATCTGCTAAGAGACTCAATCCTAGGCAAGCTAGGTGGGCATTGTTCTTCTCCAGATTTGATTTTGTGTTAACATTCCGGCCCGGTACCAAGAACACCAGAGCTGATGCACTTTCCCGTAGCTTCTGTCCCTCTCAGTCCGAAGACTCTGAACCAGTGCATATTCTAGCTAAAGGCATTATTATGTCATCGGTTTCCGTAGATTTGATAGAAGAGGTCCATAATACCCAAGACCAAGCTCCTGAAACCACCCCTGTCCATAAACTGTTTGTCGCCCCCTCACTGCGCCTACGGGTACTCCAGGAATCCCACAATTCTGTGCTGGCAGGCCACCCTGGTATCGGCAATACCCTCCGATTAGTAACCAGGAATTTTTGGTGGCCAACCGTAGCGAAAGATTGTAAGGAATATGTACTGGCTTGTGAAACTTGTGCTCGAGCCAAGACACCCCGTACCCGCCCTGCCGGATTTCTCCAGTCCCTACCTACTCCAGTAAGCCCTTGGACACCTCTCTCCATGGACTTCATCACTGACCTTCCACCCTCAGAAGGGAAGACTTGTATCTGGGTAGTAGTGGATAGATTCAGCAAACAGTGTCATTTTGTTCCTCTGTCCGGATTACCCAATTCTGAAACTCTTAGCAAGTTGTTTATTAGGCATATTGTGTGGTTACACGGGGTTCCGGAAAATATTGTTTCTGACCGAGGAACACAGTTCGTCTCAAAATTCTGGAGGGCGTTTTGTAAAAAGATCCATATAGAGCTATCTTTTTCATCTGCCTACCACCCAGAGACCAATGGTCAGACCGAACGTTCCAATCAAACCCTTGAACAATATCTCCGGTGTTGTGTGTCTGACCGTCAGTCTGACAGGGTGGAATATCTGCCGCTAGCTGAGTTTGCTATCAATAATCAGTATCAGGAATCCATCAAGACTACCCCCTTTTTCTGCAATTTAGGGTTGCATCCACGTTTTAGTTCTTTTTCTTCCGCTGTGGTGGATACTCCTGAGGCTGAATCAACTGTGGACAAATTGAAGGCTATCTGGTCTGAGGTGAAAGAGAACCTGAAGAATGCAAAGGTTTGTCAAGCCTCCTCTGCTAATAAGAGATGTTCCAAGGGCCCTAGCCTTGGAGTTGGGGACAAGGTATGGTTATCAACACAGAATATTAAACTCAAGGTCCCTTCTGCTAATCTGGGTCCGAGATTTATTGGACCTTACGAGATAATCAAGGTAATTAATCCCACAGCTTTCCGCCTGCAACTCCCCCCATCCTTCAAGATATCGAATGTGTTCCATAAGTCCCTCCTCAAGTTATATCGTGTCCCCATTCACCCAGTCAGTGACCCTCCTCCTCCTGTTTTGGTGGAAGGTAACTTGGAGTATGAGGTGCAGAGAATACTTGATTCCCGTATTGTCAGAGGGGCGGTACAGTATTTGGTGCATTGGAGGGGTTACGGCCCCGAGGAGAGGTCATGGGTCCCTGCGAGCGATGTTCATGCTAGGGGTCTGGTCCGACGGTTTCACCTCCAATTTCCTGGGAAGCCGGGTTTTGAGGGTCCGGAGGCCCCTCGTGGAGGGGGGGTACTGTTACGTCAACGCCGGAGTCTGCTCCAGCGACTCCTGCTCCGATCGGCAGGCGACGCCGTGTTCCTCCCGTGGATGGTGCTGGTGATGGGAGAGAAGTCGATGCCAGCGGCACCAGTGGGCGCAGGCTCCGATCATCCACTGGGCTGGGTTAGCTTGGGATCTGCAGTACCGCTGGCTGACTGTGGGTGGCATGTGTCTTCCAGCTGAAGTTGCCAGCGTTCAGCTACAGCCAATGGGAAGACATCACACCCTTCTTATTTCCCCTCCTGTCACATGATTACTGCCAGATATAGTTCTGATTTTCCTGGCTCCTGTTACGTCCTATTCTGTTTGGTGATTCCTGTGTGTTGACTTCTGCGTGTTTTGACTACCCTTCTGCCTACTGTTTTTGTACCTCGCTGCCCGACCCGGATCTGACCTCTGCTACGTTTGCTGACTACGTCACTGCCTGCCGATTCTGTCCCTGTTCCGCAATTCCTGGTTTGACCCTGCCTGACTACTACTCTCATCGGACTGCAGCCTTCCACAGGTTCCCGGTGTAATTCCAAATCCCTGTATAGGGGTTAAAGGGTTTCAGGGTTCTGGGGGTCCTACTTGGTGAGTGGCTTCCCTCTAGCCTCCCCTTTACAGCCCATCGGAGTCTGTGGATCCAGGCAGGCGTTACAAGAACAGGAAGTGACTGCTGAGAAGTGATCTCTACAGAACAGGAAGTGACTGCAGAGAAGTGATCTCTACAGAACAGGAAGTGACTGCTGAGAAGTGATCTCTACAGAACAGGAAGTGACTGCTGAGAAGTGACCTCTGCAGAACAGGAAGTGACTGCTGAGAAGTGACCTCTGCAGAACAGGAAGTGAGTGCTGAGAAGTGATCTCTACAGAACAGGAAGTGACTGCTGAGAAGTGACCTCTGCAGAACAGGAAGTGACAGCTGAGAAGTGACCTCTGCAGAACAGGAAGTGACTGCTGAGAAGTGACCTCTGCAGAACAGGAAGGGACAGCTGAGAAGTGACCTCTGCAAAACAGGAAGTGACAGCTGAGAAGTGACCTCTGCAGAACAGGAAGTGACAGCTGAGAAGTGACCTCTACAGAACAGGAAGGGACTGCTGAGAAGTGATCTCTACAGAACAGGAAGGGACTGCTGAGAAGTGATCTCTACAGAACAGGAAGTGACTGCTGAGAAGTGATCTCTACAGAACAGGAAGTGACTGCAGAGAAGTGATCTCTACAAAACAGGAAGTGACTGCTGAGAAGTGATCTCTACAGAACAGGAAGTGACTGCTGAGAAGTGATCTCTACAAAACAGGAAGTGACTGCTGAGAAGTGATCTCTACAGAACAGGAAGTGACTGCTGAGAAGTGACCTCTGCAGAACAGGAAGTGACTGCTGAGAAGTGACCTCTGCAGAACAGGAAGTGACTGCTGAGAAGTGATCTCTACAGAACAGGAAGTGACTGCTGAGAAATGATCTCTACAGAACAGGAAATGACTGCTGAGAAGTGATCTCTACAGAACAGGAAGTGACTGCTGAGAAGTGATCTCTGCAGAACAGGAAGTGACTGCTGAGAAGTGATCTCTACAGAACAGGAAGTGACTGCTGAGAAGTGATCTCTATAGAACAGGAAGTGACCACGGAGAAGTGATCTCTACAGAACAGGAAGTGACTGCTGAGAAGTGATCTCTACAGAACAGGAAGTGACTGCTGAGAAGTGATCTCTGCAGAACAGGAAGTGACTGCTGAGAAATGATCTCTACAGAACAGGAAATGACTGCTGAGAAGTGATCTCTACAGAACAGGAAGTGACTGCTGAGAAGTGATCTCTGCAGAACAGGAAGTGACTGCTGAGAAGTGATCTCTACAGAACAGGAAGTGACTGCTGAGAAGTGACCTCTGCAGAACAGGAAGTGACTGCTGAGAAGTGATCTCTGCAGAACAGGAAGTGACTGCTGAGAAATGATCTCTACAGAACAGGAAGTGACTGCTGAGAAGTGATATCTACAGAACAGGAAGTGACTGCTGAGAAGTGATCTCTACAGAACAGGAAGTGACTGCAGAGAAGTGATCTCTACAAAACAGGAAGTGACTACTGAGAAGTGATCTCTACAGAACAGGAAGAGACTGCTGAGAAGTGATCTCTACAAAACAGGAAGTGACAGCTGAGAAGTGATCTCTACAAAACAGGAAGTGACTGCTGAGAAGTGACCTCTGCAGAACAGGAAGTGACTGCTGAGAAGTGACCTCTGCAGAACAGCAAGTGACTGCTGAGAAGTGATCTCTACAGAACAGGAAGTGACTGCTGAGAAGTGACCTCTGCAGAACAGGAAGTGACTGCTGAGAAGTGACCTTTGCAGAACAGGAAGTGACTGCTGAGAAGTGATCTCTACAGAACAGGAAGTGACTGCTGAGAAGTGATATCTACAGAACAGGAAGTGACTGCTGAGAAGTGATCTCTACAGAACAGGAAGTGACTGCAGAGAAGTGATCTCTATAGAACAGGAAGTGACCATGGAAAAGTGATCTCTACAGAACAGGAAGTGACTGCTGAGAAGTGATCTCTACAGAACAGGAAGTGACTGCTGAGAAGTGATCTCTGCAGAACAGGAAGTGACTGCTGGGAAATGATCTCTACAGAACAGGAAGTGACTGCTGAGAAGTGATCTCTACAGAACTGGAAGTGACTGCTGAGAAGTGATCTCTACAGAACAGGAAGTGACTGCTGAGAAGTGATCTCTACAGAACAGGAAGTGACTGCTGAGAAGTGATCTCTACAGAACAGGAAGTGACTGCTGAGAAGTGATCTCTACAGAACAGGAAGTGACTGCACAGAAGTGATCTCTACAGAACAGGAAGTGACTGCAGAGAAATGATCTCTACAGAACAGGAAGTGACCACTGAGAAGTTATCTTTACAGAACTGTTACATCACCGCCGGAGTCTGCTCCAGCGATTTCTGCTCAGATCGGCAGGCGACGCCGTGTTCCTGCCGTGGATGGTGCTGGTGATGGGAGAGAAGTCGATGCCAGCGGCACCAGTGGGCGCAGGCACGCGGGCACTGGGCTGGGTTAGCTTGGGATCTGCAGTACCGCTGGCTGACTGTGGGTGGCATGTGTCTTCCAGCTGAAGTTGCCAGTGTTCAGCTACAGCCAATGGGAGGACACCACACCCTTCTTATTTCCTCTCCTGTCACATGATTACTGCCAGATATAGTTCTGATTTTCCTGGCTCCTGTTACATCCTATTCTGTTTGGTGATTCCTGTGTGTTGACTTCTGCGTGTTTTGACTACCCTTCTGCCTACTGTTTTTGTACCTTGCTGCCCGACTCGGATCTGACCTCTGCTACTATGCTGACTACGTCACTGCCTGCCGATTCTGTCCCTGTTTCGCAATACCTGGTTTGACCCTGCCTGACTACTACTCTCATCGCACTGCAGCCTTCCACAGGTAGTAATCTCCAGTTCCCGGTGTAATTCCAAATCCCTGTACAGGGGTTAAAGGGTTTCAGGGTTCTGGGGGTCCTACTTGGTGAGTGGCTTCCCTCTAGCCTCCCCTTTACAGCCCATCTGGGTCTGTGGATCCAGGCAGGCGTTACATTATATCTGGCCATCTAACCAGGAGAGAGAAAAAAAAAAATGGATTCTCTCCATGCTGTGCTAAATCAGGTGCACACCCTTTCTGGGCTTGTACATGGACTGACACTGCAAGTGCAGGATTTCAGGTCTGCTCAGGTCCAAGCCCCCGCTGCAGCACCTATCTCAGCATGTCCAGAGTCCCGTCGACTGCAAGGGAGCAGATCACGTGGTGGAGTGCCTGGATCAGAGAGGCAATCGCTTCCACGGCAGCAGCACCACCTGAGCGGACCCCAGGATACCCGCTCAGGTGCCCAGGTACTTCCTGCAGACCCTATGAGGTTAATGTTACCTGTCTCATTGTCTCACCAGGGTAAATCTGTGCGGCTGCAGGCCTTTGTTGATTGTGGCTCTGCTGCTAATTTTATAGACACTATTGTAGCAAAAGAGCTGGGTTTGACTTTGCTAAAGTTAAATGCACCTATTAGAATATCTGCTATCGATAGCACACCTCTCACCCAGGGTGTGGTTACTTTTGTAACTCCAGAGATCCCCATGCTTGTTGGTGCTCTGCATGTAGAATCCGTGTCATTTTTTGTTCTTGAGAACCTGATGTCAGCAGTGGTATTGGGCATGCCATGGCTGCGCAAACATAACCCAGTCATAGACTGGCACCAGGGTGAGATTGTGTGCTGGAGCCCTGAGTGTCAGGAGACGTGCATGTCTTTATCTGTGAACCTGACTAGAGCTGAACCTATCTTCATACCTCATGCATTCAGGGAATTTGCTGATGTGTTTTCTGTATCTGAATCTGAAAAATTACCTCCGCACAGAGATTATGACTGCCCCATAGATTTGGTCCCCAATTCCCGACTCCCCAAGGGTAAAATGTATAATCTTTCTGGTCCGGAGCGTCAGGTCATGAAAGATTATATAGCAGACAGTCTACAGAGAGGGTTCATCAGACCATCCAGGTCACCAGTTGGCGCTGGATTCTTTTTTGTTGATAAGAAAGATGGTGGCCTCAGACCTTGTATTGACTACCGTGAACTGAATGCTATTACTGTAAAGAATCAGTACCCTCTGCCACTCATCCCCGATCTGTTTAACCAGCTCATAGGAGCCCGGTGGTTCACCAAGCTGGATCTCAGGGGAGCATATAACCTAATCTGCATCAGAGAAGGAGATGAGTAGAAAACGGCATTTAATACTCCAGAGGGACACTATGAGTACCTAGTAATGCCTTTTGGATTAAGTAATGCGCCGGCGGTGTTCCAGAACTTTGTTAATGACATTTTCAGAGATATTTGTGGTCAATATGTTGTGGTCTATCTGGATGACATCCTGATTTATTCTCCTGATGCTACGTCACATGTCCAACATGTCCGCACTGTACTCCAGAGACTCAGGGAGAATTCCCTATTTGCTAAATATGAGAAATGTGGTTTTTTGTTTTTTTTTTGAGGCCGAGGTTAATTTCCTGGGTTATATATTGTCTGCAGAAGGCTTCCGCATGGATCCCTCTAAGCATCAACCGATTAAGGAGTGGGTGCAACCCAAGTCTCTGAAAGCCTTGCAGCGTTTCCTTGGATTCGCTAATTATTATCGCAAATTCATTAGAGATTTTTCCAAAATTGCCAAACCCCTCACCGATTTGACTAAAAAGGGGGCTGATGTGGTTAATTGGAAGCCAGAGGCGATCCATGCCTTCTCCAAATTAAAAGGATGTTTCTTCTCAGACCCGATTCTGGTTCAGCCTGACGTTATGCGTCCGTTTATTGTGGAAGTCGATGCATCCGAGGTTGGAGTGGGAGCGGTGCTATCACAAGGTACTCCGTCTCTCACTCAGCTTCGTCCTTGTGCCTTCTTTTCCCGCAAGTTGTCTCCCACAGAGAGAAATTATGACATTGGTAATCGTGAGCTGTTGGCTATTAAATGGGCCTTCGAGGAATGGCGCCACTTCCTCAAAGGCACCAAACATAAGGTCACAATCATCACAGACCATAAGAACCTCACTTATCTGGAATCTGCTAAGAGACTCAATCCTAGGCAAGCTAGGTGGGCATTGTTCTTCTCCAGATTTGATTTTCTGTTAACATTCCGGCCCGGTACCAAGAACACCAGAGCTGATGCACTTTCCCGTAGCTTCTGTCCCTCTCAGTCCGAAGACTCTGAACCAGTGCATATTCTAGCTAAAGGCATTATTATGTCATCGGTTTCCGTAGATTTGATAGAAGAGGTCCATAATACCCAAGACCAAGCTCCTGAAACCACCCCTGTCCATAAACTGTTTGTTGCCCCCTCACTGCGCCTACGGGTACTCCAGGAATCCCACAATTCTGTGCTGGCAGGTCACCCTGGTATCGGCAATACGCTCCGATTAGTAACCAGGAATTTTTGGTGGCCAACCGTAGCGAAAGATTGTAAGGAATATGTACTGGCTTGTGAAACTTGTGCTCGAGCCAAGACACCCCGTACCCGCCCTGCCGGATTTCTCCAGTCCCTACCTACTCCAGTAAGCCCTTGGACACATCTCTCCATGGACTTCATCACTGACCTTCCACCCTCAGAAGGGAAGACTTGTATCTGGGTAGTAGTGGATAGATTCAGCAAACAGTGTCATTTTGTTCCTCTGTCCAGATTACCCAATTCTGAAACTCTTAGCAAGTTGTTTATTAGGCATATTGTGTGGTTACACGGGGTTCCGGAAAATATTGTTTCTGACCGAGGAACACAGTTCGTCTCAAAATTCTGGAGGGCGTTTTGTAAAAAGATCCATATAGAGCTATCTTTTTCATCTGCCTACCACCCAGAGACCAATGGTCAGACCGAACGTTCCAATCAAACCCTTGAACAATATCTCCGGTGTTGTGTGTCTGACCGTCAGTCTGACTGGGTGGAATATCTGCCGCTAGCTGAGTTCGCTATCAATAACCAGTATCAGGAATCCATCAAGACTACCCCCTTTTTCTGCAATTTAGGGTTGCATCACCATTTTGGTTCTTTTTCTTCCGCTGTGGTGGATACTCCTGAGGCTGAATCAACTGTGGACAAATTGAAGGCTATCTGGTCTGAGGTGAAAGAGAACCTGAAGAATACAAAGGTTTGTCAAGCCTCCTCTGTTAATAAGAGATGTTCCAAGGGCCCTAGCCTTGGAGTTGGGGACAAGGTATGGTTATCAACACAGAATATTAAACTCAAGGTCCCTTCTGCTAAGCTGGGTCCGAGATTTATTGGACCTTACGAGATAATCAAGGTAATTAATCCCACAGCTTTCCGCCTGCAACTCCCCCCATCCTTCAAGATATCGAATGTGTTCCATAAGTCCCTCCTCAAGTTATATCGTGTCCCCATTCACCCAGTCAGTGACCCTCCTCCTCCTGTTTTGGTGGAAGGTAACTTGGAGTATGAGGTGCAGAGAATACTTGATTCCCGTATTGTCAGAGGGGCGGTACAGTATTTGGTGCATTGGAGGGGTTACGGCCCCGAGGAGAGGTCATGGGTCCCTGTGAGCGATGTTCATGCTAGGGGTCTGGTCCGACGATTTCACCTCCAATTTCCTGGGAAGCCGGGTTTTGAGGGTCCGGAGGCCCCTCGTGGAGGGGGGGTACTGTTACGTCAACGCCGGAGTCTGCTCCAGCGACTCCTGCTCCGATCGGCAGGCGACGCCGTGTTCCTGCCGTGGATGGTGCTGGTGATGGGAGAGAAGTCGATGCCAGCGGCACCAGTGGGCGCAGGCTCCGATCATCCACTGGGCTGGGTTAGCTTGGGATCTGCAGTACCGCTGGCTGACTGTGGGTGGCATGTGTCTTCCAGCTGAAGTTGCCAGCGTTCAGCTACAGCCAATGGGAAGACATCACACCCTTCTTATTTCCCCTCCTGTCACATGATTACTGCCAGATATAGTTCTGATTTTCCTGGCTCCTGTTACATCCTATTCTGTTTGGTGATTCCTGTGTGTTGACTTCTGCGTGTTTTGACTACCCTTCTGCCTACTGTTTTTGTACCTCGCTGCCCGACCCGGATCTGACCTCTGCTACGTTTGCTGACTACGTCACTGCCTGCCGATTCTGTCCCTGTTCCGCAATTCCTGGTTTGACCCTGCCTGACTACTACTCTCATCGGACTGCAGCCTTCCACAGGTTCCCGGTGTAATTCCAAATCCCTGTATAGGGGTTAAAGGGTTTCAGGGTTCTGGGGGTCCTACTTGGTGAGTGGCTTCCCTCTAGCCTCCCCTTTACAGCCCATCGGAGTCTGTGGATCCAGGCAGGCGTTACAAGAACAGGAAGTGACTGCTGAGAAGTGATCTCTACAGAACAGGAAGTGACTGCAGAGAAGTGATCTCTACAGAACAGGAAGTGACTGCTGAGAAGTGATCTCTACAGAACAGGAAGTGACTGCTGAGAAGTGATCTCTATAGAACAGGAAGTGACCGCGGAAAAGTGATCTCTACAGAACAGGAAGTGACTGCTGAGAAGTGATCTCTACAGAACAGGAAGTGACTGCTGAGAAGTGATCTCTGCAGAACAGGAAGTGACTGCTGAGAAATGATCTCTACAGAACAGGAAGTGACTGCTGAGAAGTGATCTCTACAGAACAGGAAGTGACTGCTGAGAAGTGATCTCTACAGAACAGGAAGTGACTGCTGAGAAGTGATCTCTACAGAACAGGAAGTGACTGCTGAGAAGTGATCTCTACAGAACAGGAAGTGACTGCTGAGAAGTGATCTCTACAGAACAGGAAGTGACTGCTGAGAAGTGATCTCTACAGAACAGGAAGTGACTGCAGAGAAATGATCTCTACAGAACAGGAAGTGACCACGGAGAAGTTATCTCTACAGAACTGTTACATCACCGCCGGAGTCTGCTCCAGCGATTTCTGCTCCGATCGGCAGGCGACGCCGTGTTCCTGCCGTGGATGGTGCTGGTGATGGGAGAGAAGTCGATGCCAGCGGCACCAGTGGGCGCAGGCACGCGGGCACTGGGCTGGGTTAGCTTGGGATCTGCAGTACCGCTGGCTGACTGTGGGTGGCATGTGTCTTCCAGCTGAAGTTGCCAGTGTTCAGCTACAGCCAATGGGAGGACACCACACCCTTCTTATTTCCTCTCCTGTCACATGATTACTGCCAGATATAGTTCTGATTTTCCTGGCTCCTGTTACATCCTATTCTGTTTGGTGATTCCTGTGTGTTGACTTCTGCGTGTTTTGACTACCCTTCTGCCTACTGTTTTTGTACCTTGCTGCCCGACCCGGATCTGACCTCTGCTACGTTTGCTGATTATGTCACTGCCTGCCGATTCTGTCCCTGTTTCGCAATACCTGGTTTGACCCTGCCTGACTACTACTCTCATCGCACTGCAGCCTTCCACAGGTAGTAATCTCCAGTTCCCGGTGTAATTCCAAATCCCTGTACAGGGGTTAAAGGGTTTCAGGGTTCTGGGGGTCCTACTTGGTGAGTAGCTTCCCTCTAGCCTCCCCTTTACAGCCCATCTGAGTCTGTGGATCCAGGCAGGCGTTACATTATATCTGGCCATCTAACCAGGAGAGAGAAAAAAAAAATGGATTCTCTCCATGCTGTGCTAAATCAGGTGCACACCCTTTCTGGGCTTGTACATGGACTGACACAGCAAGTGCAGGATTTCAGGTCTGCTCAGGTCCAAGCCCCCGCTGCAGCACCTATCTCAGCATGTCCAGAGTCCCGTCGACTGCAAGGGAGCAGATCACGTGGTGGAGTGCCTGGATCAGAGAGGCAATCGCTTCCAAGGCAGCAGCACCACCTGAGCGGACCCCAGGATACCCGCTCAGGTGCCCAGGTACTTCCTGCAGACCCTATGAGGTTAATGTTACCTGTCTCATTGTCTCACCAGGGTAAATCTGTGCGGCTGCAGGCCTTTGTTGATTATGGCTCTGCTGCTAATTTTATAGACACTATTGTAGCAAAAGAGCTGGGTTTGACTTTGCTAAAGTTAAATGCACCTATTAAAATATCTGCTATCGATAGCACACCTCTCACCCAGGGTGTGGTTACTTTTGTAACTCCAGAGATCTCCATGCTTGTTGGTGCTCTGCATGTAGAATCCGTGTCATTTTTTGTTCTTGAGAATCTGATGTCAGCGGTGGTATTGGGTATGCCATGGCTGCGTAAACATAACCCCGTCATAGACTGGCACCAGGGTGAGATTGTGTGCTGGAGCCCTGAGTGTCAGGAGACGTGCATGTCTTTATCTGTGAACCTGACCAGAGCTGAACCTATCTTCATACCTCATGCATTCAGGGAATTTGCTGATGTGTTTTCTGTATCTGAATCTGAAAAATTACCTCCGCACAGAGATTATGACTGCCCCATAGATTTGGTCCCCAATTCCCGACTCCCCAAGGGTAAAATGTATAATCTTTCTGGTCCGGAGCGTCAGGTCATGAAAGATTATATAGCAGACAGTCTACAGAGAGGGTTTATCAGACCATCCAGGTCACCAGTCGGCGCTGGATTCTTTTTTGTTGATAAGAAAGATGGTGGCCTCAGACCTTGTATTGACTACCGTGAACTGAATGCTATTACTGTAAAGAATCAGTACCCTCTGCCACTCATCCCCGATCTGTTTAACCAGCTCATAGGAGCCCGGTGGTTCACCAAGCTGGATCTCAGGGGAGCATACAACCTAATCTGCATCAGAGAAGGAGATGAGTGGAAAACGGCATTTAACACTCCAGAGGGACACTATGAGTACCTAGTAATGCCTTTTGGATTAAGTAATGCGCCGGCGGTGTTCCAGAACTTTGTTAATGACATTTTCAGAGATATTTGTGGTCAATATGTTGTGGTCTATCTGGATGACATCCTGATTTATTCTCCTGATGCTACGTCACATGTCCAACATGTCCGCACTGTACTCCAGAGACTCAGGGAGAATTCCCTATTTGCTAAATATGAGAAATGTGGTTTTTTGTTTTTTTTTTGAGGCAGAGGTTAATTTCCTGGGTTATATATTGTCTGCAGAAGGCTTCCGCATGGATCCCTCTAAGCTTCAACCGATTAAGGAGTGGGTGCAACCCAAGTCTCTGAAAGCCTTGCAGCGTTTCCTTGGATTCGCTAATTATTATCGCAAATTCATTAGAGATTTTTCCAAAATTGCCAAACCCCTCACCGATTTGACTAAAAAGGGGGCTGATGTGGTTAATTGGAAGCCAGAGGCGATCCATGCCTTCTCCAAATTAAAAGGATGTTTCTCCTCAGACCCGATTCTGGTTCAGCCTGACGTTATGCGTCCGTTTATTGTGGAAGTCGATGCATCCGAGGTTGGAGTGGGAGCGGTGCTATCACAAGGTACTCCGTCTCTCACTCAGCTTCGTCCTTGTGCCTTCTTTTCCCGCAAGTTTTCTCCCACAGAGAGAAATTATGACATTGGTAATCGTGAGCTGTTGGCTATTAAATGGGCCTTCGAGGAATGGCGCCACTTCCTCAAAGGCACCAAACATAAGGTCACAATCATCACAGACCATAAGAACCTCACTTATCTGGAATCTGCTAAGAGACTCAATCCTAGGCAAGCTAGGTGGGCATTGTTCTTCTCCAGATTTGATTTTCTGTTAACATTCCGGCCCGGTACCAAGAACACCAGAGCTGATGCACTTTCCCGTAGCTTCTGTCCCTCTCAGTCCGAAGACTCTGAACCAGTGCATATTCTAGCTAAAGGCATTATTATGTCATCGGTTTCCGTAGATTTGATAGAAGAGGTCCATAATACCCAAGACCAAGCTCCTGAAACCACCCCTGTCCATAAACTGTTTGTTGCCCCCTCACTGCGCCTACGGGTACTCCAGGAATCCCACAATTCTGTGCTGGCAGGTCACCCTGGTATCGGCAATACGCTCCGATTAGTAACCAGGAATTTTTGGTGGCCAACCGTAGCGAAAGATTGTAAGGAATATGTACTGGCTTGTGAAACTTGTGCTCGAGCCAAGACACCCCGTACCCGCCCTGCCGGATTTCTCCAGTCCCTACCTACTCCAGTAAGCCCTTGGACACATCTCTCCATGGACTTCATCACTGACCTTCCACCCTCAGAAGGGAAGACTTGTATCTGGGTAGTAGTGGATAGATTCAGCAAACAGTGTCATTTTGTTCCTCTGTCCAGATTACCCAATTCTGAAACTCTTAGCAAGTTGTTTATTAGGCATATTGTGTGGTTACACGGGGTTCCGGAAAATATTGTTTCTGACCAAGGAACACAGTTCGTCTCAAAATTCTGGAGGGCGTTTTGTAAAAAGATCCATATAGAGCTATCTTTTTCATCTGCCTACCACCCAGAGACCAATGGTCAGACCGAACGTTCCAATCAAACCCTTGAACAATATCTCCGGTGTTGTGTGTCTGACCGTCAGTCTGACTGGGTGGAATATCTGCCGCTAGCTGAGTTCGCTATCAATAATCAGTATCAGGAATCCATCAAGACTACCCCCTTTTTCTGCAATTTAGGGTTGCATCACCATTTTGGTTCTTTTTCTTCCGCTGTGGTGGATACTCCTGAGGCTGAATCAACTGTGGACAAATTGAAGGCTATCTGGTCTGAGGTGAAAGAGAACCTGAAGAATACAAAGGTTTGTCAAGCCTCCTCTGTTAATAAGAGATGTTCCAAGGGCCCTAGCCTTGGAGTTGGGGACAAGGTATGGTTATCAACACAGAATATTAAACTCAAGGTCCCTTCTGCTAAGCTGGGTCCGAGATTTATTGGACCTTACGAGATAATCAAGGTAATTAATCCCACAGCTTTCCGCCTGCAACTCCCCCCATCCTTCAAGATATCGAATGTGTTCCATAAGTCCCTCCTCAAGTTATATCGTGTCCCCATTCACCCAGTCAGTGACCCTCCTCCTCCTGTTTTGGTGGAAGGTAACTTGGAGTATGAGGTGCAGAGAATACTTGATTCCCGTATTGTCAGAGGGGCGGTACAGTATTTGGTGCATTGGAGGGGTTACGGCCCCGAGGAGAGGTCATGGGTCCCTGCGAGCGATGTTCATGCTAGGGGTCTGGTCCGACGGTTTCACCTCCAATTTCCTGGGAAGCCGGGTTTTGAGGGTCCGGAGGCCCCTCGTGGAGGGGGGGTACTGTTACGTCAACGCCGGAGTCTGCTCCAGCGACTCCTGCTCCGATCGGCAGGCGACGCCGTGTTCCTGCCGTGGATGGTGCTGGTGATGGGAGAGAAGTCGATGCCAGCGGCACCAGTGGGCGCAGGCTCCGATCATCCACTGGGCTGGGTTAGCTTGGGATCTGCAGTACCTCTGGCTGACTGTGGGTGGCATGTGTCTTCCAGCTGAAGTTGCCAGCGTTCAGCTACAGCCAATGGGAAGACATCACACCCTTCTTATTTCCCCTCCTGTCACATGATTACTGCCAGATATAGTTCTGATTTTCCTGGCTCCTGTTACATCCTATTCTGTTTGGTGATTCCTGTGTGTTGACTTCTGCGTGTTTTGACTACCCTTCTGCCTACTGTTTTTGTACCTCGCTGCCCGACCCGGATCTGACCTCTGCTACGTTTGCTGACTACGTCACTGCCTGCCGATTCTGTCCCTGTTCCGCAATTCCTGGTTTGACCCTGCCTGACTACTACTCTCATCGGACTGCAGCCTTCCACAGGTTCCCGGTGTAATTCCAAATCCCTGTATAGGGGTTAAAGGGTTTCAGGGTTCTGGGGGTCCTACTTGGTGAGTGGCTTCCCTCTAGCCTCCCCTTTACAGCCCATCGGAGTCTGTGGATCCAGGCAGGCGTTACAAGAACAGGAAGTGACTGCTGAGAAGTGATCTCTACAGAACAGGAAGTGACTGCAGAGAAGTGATCTCTACAGAACAGGAAGTGACTGCAGAGAAGTGATCTCTACAGAACAGGAAGTGACTGCTGAGAAGTGATCTCTACAGAACAGGAAGTGACTGCTGAGAAGTGATCTCTACAGAACAGGAAGTGACTGCTGAGAAGTGATCTCTACAGAACAGGAAGTGACTGCTGAGAAGTGATCTCTACAGAACAGGAAGTGACAGCTGAGAAGTGATCTCTACAGAACAGGACGTGACTGCTGAGAAGTGATCTCTACAGAACAGGAAGTGACAGCTGAGAAGTGATCTCTACAGAACAGAAAGTGACTGCTGAGAAGTGATCTCTACAGAACAGGAAGGGACTGCTGAGAAGTGATCTCTACAGAACAGGAAGTGACTGCTGAGAAGTGATCTCTACAGAACAGGAAGTGACTGCTGAGAAGTGAGCTCTACAGAACAGGAAGTGACTGCTGAGAAGTGATCTCTACAGAACAGGAAGTGACTGCAGAGAAGTGATCTCTACAGAACAGGAAGTGACTGCTGAGAAGTGAGCTCTACAGAACAGGAAGTGACTGCTGAGAAGTGATCTCTACAGAACAGGAAGTGACTGCTGAGAAGTGATCTCTACAGAACAGGAAGTGACTGCTGAGAAGTGATCTCTACAGAACAGGAAGTGACAGCTGAGAAGTGAGCTCTACAGAACAGGAAGTGTCTGCTGAGAAGTGATATCTACAGAACAGGAAGTGACTGCTGAGAAGTGATCTCTACAGAACAGGAAGGGACTGCTGAGAAGTGATCTCTACAGAACAGGAAGTGACAGCTGAGAAGTGAGCTCTACAGAACAGGAAGTGACTGCTGAGAAGTGATCTCTACAGAACAGGAAGTGACTGCTGAGAAGTGATCTCTACAGAACAGGAAGTGACTGCTGAGAAGTGATCTCTACAGAACAGGAAGTGACAGCTGAGAAGTGAGCTCTACAGAACAGGAAGTGACTGCTGAGAAGTGAGCTCTACAGAACAGGAAGTGACTGCTGAGAAGTGATCTCTACAGAACAGGAAGTGACTGCTGAGAAGTGAGCTCTACAGAACAGGAAGTGACTGCTGAGAAGTGATCTCTACAGAACAGGAAGTGACTGCTGAGAAGTGAGCTCTACAGAACAGGAAGTGACTGCTGAGAAGTGAGCTCTACAGAACAGGAAGTGACTGCTGAGAAGTGATCTCTACAGAACAGGAAGTGACTGCTGAGAAGTGAGCTCTACAGAACAGGAAGTGACTGCTGAGAAGTGATCTCTACAGAACAGGAAGTGACTGCTGAGAAGTGATCTCTACAGAACAGGAAGTGACTGCTGAGAAGTGATCTCTACAGAACAGGACGTGACTGCTGAGAAGTGATCTCTACAGAACAGGAAGGGACTGCTGAGAAGTGATCTCTACAGAACAGGAAGTGACAGCTGAGAAGTGAGCTCTACAGAACAGGAAGTGTCTGCTGAGAAGTGATATCTACAGAACAGGAAGTGACTGCTGAGAAGTGATCTCTACAGAACAGGAAGGGACTGCTGAGAAGTGATCTCTACAGAACAGGAAGTGACAGCTGAGAAGTGAGCTCTACAGAACAGGAAGTGACTGCTGAGAAGTGATCTCTACAGAACAGGAAGTGACTGCTGAGAAGTGATCTCTACAGAACAGGAAGTGACTGCTGAGAAGTGATCTCTACAGAACAGGAAGTGACTGCTGAGAAGTGATCTCTACAGAACAGGAAGTGACAGCTGAGAAGTGAGCTCTACAGAACAGGAAGTGACAGCTGAGAAGTGAGCTCTACAGAACAGGAAGTGACTGCTGAGAAGTGATCTCTACAGAACAGGAAGTGACTGCTGAGAAGTGATCTCTACAGAACAGGAAGTGACTGCTGAGAAGTGATCTCTACAGAACAGGAAGTGACTGCTGAGAAGTGATCTCTACAGAACAGGAAGTGACTGCTGAGAAGTGATCTCTACAGAACAGGAAGTGACTGCTGAGAAGTGATCTCTACAGAACAGGAAGTGACTGCTGAGAAGTGATCTCTACAGAACAGGAAGTGACTGCTGAGAAGTGATCTCTACAGAACAGGAAGTGTCAGTCTATTATGGGACTCAGAGTGCAAAATTCAAGATTTTACCATCTAGATAACTATAGATTGTGCTATATAACATGAATGGGTATATAACAGGATGGCTATATAAGAAGAAAAAATAAATTTTAAATATAAACTCAATTAAAACGAGAAGTGATTTTCTGATGATGAATTCCCTTTAGGGTAGAAAAAACAAAACAAAAAAAAAAGAATTATTAAAGGCAGATGCTTAGCGACAACCACTTCTGACTGTAATTTTGGTATTCACATAAGTTGTCAGCCAACTTTACAAATACCCAAAATTCAAATGAACTGTAGCTGTCGTATTTTGGCCATGATGCGCAATGTTATGCTTCAACTCCAAACCGCAGGCTGTTATAGTGTGAAGAAATGGTTGTTTAAATGGAAAGATTAATATTTTTTTTTCTAAACCATTCAGCATCTATTCATGTCTGTCTATGGGGAAAAAGGAAGTATTGCGAAAACACTGATTTGTAGTGTGCAGTACACAGTTAAGTGACGGCTATGCTGTTGATCGCTCTTCACACTGACACTCTCCACGTTGCACCTTTAATTTCGCAATCAATTCGGCTTTGAAGTGACAACTCTCCAGCTTGGAGTAGACGGATGGAGCGTATTTGGGTCACTGCCGTGTTTCTATGTTGAGTGGTAATTATATGAGCGCTGCCTCTGATTACTGCGAGAACAATAATCATGTTCCCGGATATTAGGCAACTAATTGCTACGTAATTTTGTGTGATTGAATAGTAATGAGTGAAATTCACCATGAGTATCAGGCGCTTCATTTTCTTCTTTCCAGTTCTAAAGTTTCTATTTTCGTGGGTTTTGAGGTGTGAGATCATTTCGATCGGCCGCTAACATGGGGTCTAATTCAATTTTGCTTATTCATTAAAATCTTTGTGTCGCTCATCTCCGGCGTTTTCTCACTGCAATGCAGGAACACAGACTAAATCTATTCTTGTCTTGTATTGAAAAATGATCTGTTTTGTAAGAAAACTACATTCTTTGTATTTGTTTCTATGTTACCAGTGCAACACGATATACCGGTGGATGGGTTTTCTCTTAGTAAATAATTTTCTTTCCCATAAAACAAATATATTAAAGCATATCTTTTTTAGAATTCTGTGTTTTTCCATGCCTCCATTTTTTGTTACTGCTAATGTGATCCCCTTTCTTTTGTCCTAACTCTTCCTAACTAACACTCTCATATTACCTCTGCTATCTACTCTGCTCCTGTAAGCTTATCTATGTGAGGCTTGTAAATACCTTGTTGTTGTAACTTTGATACTTCCAGCTGCAGACCTGAATTGGACCAACTAAGCAGGGCACGTCACTAGTGGGGGCTGAGAAGAGAATGAAGTGTGGTCTGGCATGCGTGCCCAGACTGCTATCACTCACACAGAGGCCCTCACCAATGACATGCCCTGCTCAATTGGTCCAGTTCCAGTCTGCAGCTGGAAGGATCAAAGCTACAACAAAAAGAAATGTATGAGCCTCTTAGAGTTAGGCTATGTGCGCACAATGCGTTTTTCGCGGCGTTTTTGCGCGTTTTTCGGGTGCGTTTTTGGCCTCAAAACTGCAGGACGTTGCTTCCCCAGCAAAGTCTATGAGTTTTCATTTTTGCTGTCCGCACACATCTGTTTTTTTTACCTGCGTTTTTGAGTTAAAAAAAAAATGGACATGTCAGTTCTTTCCTGCGTTTTTCTGCGTTTTCCCCCCATGCAATGCATTGGAAAAACGCAGCAAAACGCAGAGATCAAAAACGCAGCAAAACGCAGCCAAAAACGCACCAAATCGCGGCAAAAACGCATGCGTTTTTTCGACGTAGGTGCGTTTTTGTGCGTTTTTAGCGGCCAAAAACGCACAAAAACGCAGCGTCAAAAAGACGCAGTGTGCGAACCTAGCCTTAAGCTTACAGGAGCAGAGTAGATATCAGAAGTAAGTTAGGAAAGTGTTAGGAAGAGTTAGAACAAAAGAAAGATGATCACATTAGTATACAAGCCTGTTATATATAAGCTTAGAAGACCAGAGCAGATAGTATAAGTATATTAGGAACAAGTTGGTAAGGAAGAGTTAGGACAAAAGAAAGGGGATCACATTAGTATATTAGGAAAGTGTTAGTTAAGAAGAGTTAGGACAAAAGAAAGGGGATCATATTAGTATATTAGGAAAGTGTTAGTTAGGAAGAGTTAGGACAAACGAAAGGGAATCACGTTGGTAGTGGGAACCTTCTTTAAGGGTAAAATTATTTTACATTTTTATGGACTGGAATTTTTATGGACTTGGATATACCAAATATGATTTTTTTATTTACTGGATGGAGAAAAAAGAGGGTGATTCAAAATGTTATGTTCTTTTTATATTATTCTACTAATATTTTTCAAAACGTTTATTATTTTTCGCTTTATTTTTTACTTTTCTTAAGGATCTTAAACCTTCTACCTCTAATTGCTCCTGTTAGAAACAAAAATCTATCATGTTGATAGCAGACTAAGCTTCAAAGAATGCCCCATACACCCACACCCTCCTTGAGACATACTACTACATACTGAGTTCCCAATAAATATTAGGCAAATGGGGTCCCTTGACCTCTGTTTCACCATCCAGCATATTAATTACAGGGGGCTGTCTATGCATGTGGCTCTAATTTACAAAGGGGAGTGCCACTGGGGCAGACGTGGACCCTAATTCTTCATATAGGTGCAGGTTCTACTTTTGGGGCTCATATTTATAAGCCATTTGCTAGAAATACCCCATATGTTAATATCCCTTTAAGCTTTATATCAGCCCTTGAATGATATTCAGTATCTAAAAGTATCCAAAGTGGTGCAACCCTGTTTTAAAGGGATTACCCACATTCGAAAAACGTGTTCCCCACACTTCTGTCCCATAATGCAGCTCAGCAGTACTGACGTGTAAGGGGTTCAGTTGCAATCCCACACAAAGCCTGTGGACAGGAGGGGCGCTGTTTCTGGAAGAAATCAGCCTTTCTTTTTGTTAATCCCCTTTAAGGATGCAAGGCATAAATGGTAATGTAGACAAAGTGTAAAAAATATATAGAAAGTTTCCATGTCTGGCTGTAGGGTGCAAGCAATATTTTTTTGATTCCTCCAGGTAATGTATTTATTGATTTAAATCCTTTTGGACTTTCTTAATAAATTTCCCGCTAATAGATTTTACAATCTCCAGAGATGGGAAACGGTGTCTTTTCCAATAACACTATTGAAATATTTAAGAATGTGTTTCCCGCTTTCCCGCTGTGAGCTCCGGCAAGCGGGGGGCATTGACCTTTTGTATTATTCATGATGTTTAGTGTATTTCTCCATATTAATCTCCAACTGCCGAGAGCTGCAGAGAAAGGGAAATTTGGGCTGAAGTTCGGAACGCTATGTGGCGACACCTCAGATTGCAAACTGCTTCGCCGCTATCTGAGAAAATGGGAAAATAGGCACTAAAGGCCCCAATGCACATTGGATTAAAGTCGTCCGAACCCACTTGGGTGGATCAGATGACAATCCAATGTGTGTGTCACTTTAGGTACGGGGAAGCACCAAGCGAATGGTGAAAGGGAAGGGAAAGAGCATTGCGTCTAGGGAAACGGAAGATGGTGACCCCTGACCAAACCTACCGCTGCTCCCTGGGGTCCCTCACCTCCCTAGATAGGGTCCGCATCTATGCACCTATTCAGATACTTGACCCTAGGTATGCCTAGTGCTGGGAATGGGTGGGATGAGCAGTTTGTCAACTCCACTAAACACCTGAAGACACAAGGAGGACACACAGTGGGAACTACTTATCTACAGTTCACTCAGGTAGAAGTTCAGTAACAATACTAAAGAGGAGTACAAGCCACCTGCTTGCAACCAGAGCTTAAATGAACTGAATAATATCACCAGCACCAGTCCAGGGAAGAACGGAGTATTTAAGCACCAAGAGAATACTGATGATCAGCAGCTGGATGGAAGGAGAGCTTCGCTGGGTCCTAAAGGGGAAGAGATGAAAACCCTGCAGGAAAGCTACCAATACCAATGAATACTAACAGCAGGAACAATGGAAAGTCAGAGAGCATTTTGTGGAGCCAAACACAGTGACTGTCTATGGCCAAAAACCACATGACTGCCTGTCACCCATGACAATGTGTGGGTGCATCTTTATTCTCCTCTGACAGATGATGGTGGAAAGGGAATGAATTACTTTAGAATTTCAGTGGCCGATCCCTTTGTTCTCCCTGGAGATATGTGACAGATATCCAAGAATGGCATACTGAGCAATTGCGCAGGGGCTCCATTTGACTCCACTGGGGTCCCCAGGGTCTACAGTAAAAATAGTATTAAAACAATGTAAAAAAAAGTTTGTAAATGTCCGATCCATCAAAATATAAAGTAAACTAATCCAATCGGTAAACAGCGTGATGAAAAAGACATCAAAATGCCAGAATTACATTCTTTTCGCCATCGCCACATTACAATAACAGGCGATCAAAACATCATACCTGAAAAATGAAAAATGAAAACGTTCCGGGTAACAAAAGCAATTTTTTTTTAAATTTTCAGAAAATTTTTCAACAAAAAAAAACTAATCATGTTTGATATTTACATATTCATCTTGACCTTGATAATCATCTTGTGAGGTCTGTTTTACCATATAGTTAACATGGTAAATAAAAAACACAAAAAGCCATATTGCACTTTAAAACATTCTCTCTCTCTCATTATTCTGACATTTGGTAAATATAAATAGTCTTGGTTCCTAATTGACCTAAAACTGGAAAGGATCATTCTTATTTCATGTCAGATAGTGAGAAAAACCTGCAGATGTGTCTGTATAGAGAGCAGATGGAAAAGAAACCTGCAGATGTGTCTTTATAGAGAGCGGAGGGAAAAAACTGCAGATGTGTCTGTCTAGAGTGTCGAGGGAAAAACCCGCAGATGTGACTTTTTAGAGAGCGGAGGGCAACACCTGCAGATGTGTCTGTATAGAGAGTGGAGGGAAAAACCTGCAGATGTGTCTTTATAGAGATCGGAGGGAAAAACCTGCAGATGTGTCTGTATAGAGAGCGGAAGGAAAAACCTGCAGATGTGTCTGTATAGAGCGTGGAGGGAAAAACCTGCAGATGTGTCTTTATAGAGAGCAGAGGGAAAAACTTGCAGATGTTTCTGTATAGAGAGTGGAGGGAAAAACCTGCAGATGTGTCTGTATAGAGAATGGAGGGAAACACCTGCAGATGTGTCTGTATAGAGAGCGGAGGGAAAAACCTGCAGATGTGTCTGTATAGAGAGCGGAGAGAAAAACCTGCAGATGTGTCTGTATAGAGAGCGGAGGGAAAAACCTGCAGATGTGTCTGTATAGAGAGCAGAGGGAAAAGCCTACAGATGTTTCTTTATAGAGAGCAGAGGGAAAAACCTGCAGATGTGTCTGTATAGAGAGTGGAGGGAAACACCTGCAGATGTGTCTGTATAGAGAGTGGAGGGAAAAACCTGCAGATGTGTCTGTATAGAGCGTGGAGGGAAAAACCTGCAGATGTGTCTGTATAGAGAGCGGAGGGAAAAACCTGCAGATGTGTCTGTATAGAGCGTGGAGGGAAAAACCTGCAGATGTGTCTTTATAGAGAGCAGAGGGAAAAACTTGCAGATGTTTCTGTATAGAGAGCGGAGGGAAAAACCTGCAGATGTGTCTGTATAGAGAGTGGAGGGAAAAACCTGCAGATGTGTCTTTTTAGAGAGCGGAGGGCAACACCTGCAGATGTGTCTGTATAGAGAGCGGAGAGAAAAACCTGCAGATGTGTCTGTATAGAGAGCGGAGGGAAAAACCTGCAGATGTGTCTGTATAGAGAGCAGAGGGAAAAGCCTACAGATATTTCTTTATAGAGAGCAGAGGGAAAAACCTGCAGATGTGTCTGTATAGAGAGTGGAGGGAAACACCTGCAGATGTGTCTGTATAGAGAGTGGAGGGAAAAACCTGCAGATGTGTCTGTATAGAGCGTGGAGGGAAAAACCTGCAGATGTGTCTGTATAGAGAGCGGAGGGAAAAACCTGCAGATGTGTCTGTATAGAGCGTGGAGGGAAAAACCTGCAGATGTGTCTTTATAGAGAGCAGAGGGAAAAACTTGCAGATGTTTCTGTATAGAGAGCGGAGGGAAAAACCTGCAGATGTGTCTGTATAGAGAGTGGAGGGAAAAACCTGCAGATGTGTCTTTTTAGAGAGCGGAGGGCAACACCTGCAGATGTGTCTGTATAGAGAGCGGAGAGAGAAACCTGCAGATGTGTCTGTATAGAGAGCGGAGGGAAAAACCTGCAGATGTGTCTTTGTAGAGAGCGAAGGGAAAAACCTGCAGATATGTCTTTATAGAGAACAGAGGGCAAAACCTGCAGATGTGTCTTTATAAAGAGCGGAGGGAAAAACCTGCAGATGTGTCTTTATAGAGAGCGGAGGGACACTTCTGACAACTGTATATGCAACCTAAATCTTTGAATGTGATGGAGCAATATGTGAGCATTTATTGGCGCACTTGCAGATATCTTGTATGTATGGGGGAAAATCTCATATCCAACTATGCAATAGGTAATCCTATAATAAAAGCTCCAACCTTGTGTATTGGAAAGGGTTAATGAAAAGGTTCAGTTTGATTCTTCCACTTAAATAATTCTTGAGTTCAGGTTTTTTTTTAGCCTTTTGGTACCAGAGAGTCCAAATAATGCACAACACATAAGCACTTCCTACCAAAGACATTCCTAAGTGCCGAGATCAAGGCTCTTCTCCGACGGATAAGCCAAGTGCAATGTTTACAATGAGGCTTCAACAACACAAAGGCATGTCACAAGGTTTACAGATGAAAAACGTGAAGTACGAATAATGTAAAGGCTGTAAAGACTTCTATTGTGAATCTGGATCCCCAACCCACCGGGCTGGAAGACTCCCCAAGATATGGAGGCCGAGTATAAAACAAGTTGATTATTGTCCTGAATAATACATCTTTTCATATATTGTATGTTTGTTTCATCATTAGTGATGAGCGGGCACTACCATGCTCAGTACTCATAACTAGTGATGAGCGAGCACTACCATGCTCAGGTGCTCAGTACTGGTAACTAGTGATGAGCGGGCACTACCATGCTCAGGTGCTCAGTACTGGTAACTAGTGATGAGCGGGCACTACCATGCTCGGGTGCGGTGTTCTAGTAACTAGTGATGAGCGGGCACTACCATGCTCAGGTGCTCAGTACTCGTAACTAATGATGAGTGAGCACTAACATGCTCAGGTGCTCGGTACTCGTAACTAATGATGAGTGAGCACTACCATGCTCAGGTGCTCAGTACTCGTAACTAATGATGAGCGGGCACTACCATGCTCGGGTGCTCTGTACTCGTAACTAGTGATGAGCGGGCACTACCATGCTCAGGTGCTCTGTACTCGTAACTAGTGATGAGCGAGCACTACCATGCTCAGGTTCTCAGTACTCGTAACTAATGATGAGCGGGCACTACCATGCTCGGGTGCTCTGTACTCGTAACTAGTGATGAGCAGGCACTACCATGCTCGGGTGCTCTGTACTCGTAACTAGTGATGAGCGGGCACTACCATGCTCGGGTGCTCAGTACTCGTAACTAGTGATGAGTGAGCACTACCATGCTCGGGGTGCTCAGTACTCGTAACTAGTGATGAGCGGACACTACCATGCTCGTGTGCTCTGTACACGTAACTAGTGATGAGCGGGCACTACCATGCTCGGGTGCTCTGTACTCGTAACTAGTGATGAGCGGGCACTACCATGCTCGGGTGCTCAGTACTCTTAACTAGTGATGAGCGGGCACTACCATGCTCAGGTGCTCAGTACTCGTAACTAGTGATGAGCGGGCACTACCATGCTCAGGTGCTCAGTACTCTTAACTAGTGATGAGCGGGCACTACCATGCTCGGGTGCTCTGTACTCGTAACTAGTGATGAGCGGGCACTACCATGCTCGGGTGCTCAGTACTCTTAACTAGTGATGAGCGGGCACTACCATGCTCAGGTGCTCAGTACTCGTAACTAGTGATGAGCGGGCACTACCATGCTCAGGTGCTCAGTACTCTTAACTAGTGATGAGCGGGCACTACCATGCTCAGGTGCTCAGTACTCGTAACTAGTGATGAGCGAGCACTACCATGCTCGGGTGCTCAGTACTCGTAACTAGTGATGAGCGGGCACTACCATGCTCAGGTGCTCAGTACTCTTAACTAGTGATGAGCGGGCACTACCATGCTCAGGTGCTCAGTACTCGTAACTAGTGATGAGCGGGCACTACCATGCTCAGGTGCTCGGTACTCGTAACTAGTGATGAGCGAGCACTACCATGCTCAGGTCGTCAGCACTCGTAACTAGTGATGAGGGAGGAAGGATCAGGCAGCGGTTTACTCCACTTATCTGAAGCAGAACAATGCAAGCCCAACTGAAACACGCATGAAAATATACGCACACATCAGCAGAGATAGGCTATGTTCACACATCAGGTTTTTTGGCATCTGGCAAAATCCGGTTTGTGCCTTATGCAACGGATCCATCTCAGATTGTGTAAAAACTGATTAGACGGATCCAGTAAAAAAACGGATCCTTTTTTCTTTTCATTTTTAATGCGGGGAGAGATAGAGACCCCATCATCTCCGCACAAACATCGGCACTACTGCCCCCATCATCCATGCACACACCCCTGCACTACCGCCCCCATCGTCACCGCACACACCCTGGCACTCATGCATGCATCATCACCGCACAAACACCGGCACTACTGCCCCCATCATCCCCGCACACACCCCGGCACTACCGCACTCATCATCATCACCGCACAAACACCGGCACTACTGCCCCCATCATCCACGCACACACCCCTGCACTACCGTACTCATCATCATCCCCGCACACACCCTGGCACTACCGCACTCATCATCATCACCACACAAACACTAGCACTACCGCCCCATCATCACCGCACACACCCCGGCACTACCGCACGCATCATCACCGCACAAACACCGGCACTACCGCCCCCATCAACCCCGCACAAACCTCGGCACTACCTCAGTGACGTCCCCGCTGACAGTGTGACTCACAGTTGCTGCGTGGAGCTGACAGAGAGCGGCGGTGTTCTACTGCCGCTCCTGTCAACTTCATTTAGCAAAGCTGAAAGTGTCGTGGGACTTCGTGTGGATTACGCCGGACCTGGAGGGGTATTTGGGGATTTTAATAAAATGGTGAAAGAGGGTGTTTTTTTGTCTTTTATTCTAAATAAAGTATTTTTTCGGGTGTATGTGTTTATTTACTTTCACTTACAGGTTAATCATTGGGGGTGTCTCATAGACGCCTGCAATGATTAACCTAGGACTTAGTGGCAGCTATAAGCTGCCATTAACTCCTTATTACCCTGATTGCCACCGCACCAGGGCAATTCGGGATGAGCCGGGTAGAGTCCCGGGACTGTCGCATCTAATGGATGTGGCAATTTCGGGCAGCTGCTGGCTGATATTTTTAGGCTGGGGGGCTCCCATAACGTGGAGCTCCCCATCCTGAGAATATCAGCCTTCAGCTGTGTGGCTTTATGTTGGCTGGTATCAAAATTGGGGGGGACCGCACGCCGTTTTTTTTTTTTAAATTATTTATTTTACTGCAAGTTATAGACCCGCCCACCGGCGGCTGTGATTGGTTGCAGTGAGACAGCTGTCACTCATGGGGGCGTGTCTGCCTGCAACCAATCATAGGCGCCGGTGGGCGGGGGAAGCAGCGAATACAAGATGGAATAATGAGCAGCCGGCATTTTCAAATCGGGAGAAGCCGCCAAGAGCAGTGTGATAGCCGTGCAGCGCTGCGCCGGTGATCGGTGAGAGTGAGTGAGTGATTGATTTTCTGAGAAGCAATTAATTTATATCACTTCTGGCCATGCTCAGAGGTAAAAACCGGATCCGGTACATGCTTCCGGCGTTTGACGCATGTCACCGGATCCGGCGCCCATAGACTTTCATTATGCACCATGACACACAGCGCCGCATCCGGCGCTATGCAGTTTTTTGCCGCTGGCAGACAACGGTCCTCTCTGCGTCCTGTGCGGCCGCCGGAGTGACGATTTTTGCCGCATCCGGCAAAAACGGATCAAACGTGAGTACATGCGGCACAATCCGGCACTAATAAAAGTCTATGAGGAAAAACCGCACCCGGCAGCAAAATAAAACGGATGCGTTTTTCCCGCAAAGCACCGGATTGTGCCGCACGGCGAAAAACTGATGTGTGAAAGCAGCCATAGTGCACAGCTATTTAAGCTACTGTTCACATGTAGCTTTTTCAGGAGTTTAAAAATAATACATTTTTTAAAGTGGAATCTATTTCAGTAGATTTAGTTTTAGGGACATTTTTGGACTTTTCTTTTCCTGAAGTAGCTTTTAACAGATTTTTTTTTTCCACCACCCTAACAATATCAGTCAGCAGCCGCCCAGAATTGCCGCATACATTATATGCGACAGTTCTGGGGCTGTACCCGGCTCTTCCCGATTTACCCTGGTGCGTTGGCAAATCGGGGTAATAAGGAGTTATTGGCAGCCCATAGCTGGATGTATGCGGCAATTCTGGGCGGCTGCTGACTGATATTGTTAGGGTGGGGGGCCCCCCATAACGTGGAGCTCCCCATCCTGAGAATACCAGCCTTCAGCCGTATGGCTTTATCTGGCTGGTATTAAAATGGGGGGGGACCGCACGCCGGTTTTTTTAATTATTTATTTATTTATTTTAATGCACAGTATAGACACGCCCACCGGCTGCTGTGATTGGGTGCAGTGTGACACCTGTCACTCAGCGTGGTGGGCGTGTCTCACTGCAACCAATTATAGGCGCCGGTGGGCGGGTAAAGCAGGGAATACGAGATTGATTAATGGGCGGCCGGCTTTTTCAAAAGAGGAAAAGCCGCCGGAGTTTTTATAACAGCCGTGCAGCGCCGCGCCGGAGATCGGGGAATGGTAAGTATGAGAGAGGGGGGAACTGACCGACAGACAGCTAGAGGGACAGACAGACATAGAGACCGACCGACGGACTGAGGAAGAGAACGAAACATAAAAAGAAAAAAGACTGACATCACATGAAAAAAGCACAAAACATACAGGGAACAAACAGAGATGCGTCCGTGTCACTCGGACGTGCGCACAGACCCATTGACTTTCATTGGGTCCGTGCTGCGTGTTGCGTGAATAAAACGGACATGCTGGCGTGAGACACGGACCAAAAAACGCATCACGGAGACGGACTCACGGACATAACCAAAAACGCAATTGTAACCGCAGAGATATAGTAACATTGGTGCACGTTTGGCCGTGTCTCCAGTATACACGGAAACGGACCAAACACGCACGTGTTTCACGGATGTGTGGCGGAAGCCATAGGTAGAGAGGCAAGATATAGCGTCCTGGGATCCAGAACGAGGCAAGGAAAGTTAACCCCTGACATGACCAGGCCAGAGCTGGTTGTAGCCAGCAGCAGGGAAAAGCCGGCCTGGATCATGACATCACCTAGCCAAATCAGATCTCATGCTTTGCATTGATGAGAGGCAACACCCTGAAACACCGTGACTGCAAACTGAGATTCTGGTTTGGCTTCTATCCTAAGTCATGTGGCAAGGCTCGTTAAAGGGTCCATATTGACTTTTATGATTGGTATTTGCTATAGGTGGAAACAGAGTTTAAGTATACCATGTCAGCCATACATCAATAATCAGTCATATTATAAACATTACCAGAAGCCATGTGTGTATCGGTCGCAACAGCCCAGACAGCCACTCCCACCTCGACGCGCATTTTACCGCTTCCGGTTTGTCAGGAGGCTTCTGGTAATGTTTATTATATGAGTGATTATTGATGTATGGCTGACATGGTATACTTGCAGGTATTGCCTAGTGCATCTCTCTCTCTCTCTCTCTCGCCTATTCATTAATGTATAGGTCGATCGCTTATATTCCCAGATAGCTATTCTTAGTAGTGCAACTCTTTCCCCCTTAATCCTTATAGTTGTGGCCTATGTATAAAGCATTTTAAATGATTGTCTGTATTTTTGTACAACACTTAACACATTTTCTACGGTTGTTAAAAACATATCTGTGGACCTGAATTGTTGTATGTAGGGTATTAGCAGTAGCGAAATAGTTTGAAACTGTGCAGGTTCAAATTCCCCAAAGAAACTAAAAAAAAAATGAGAAAAGTAGTTAAAAAAAATAAAAGCACAGAATGAAAAATAAATGTTAAAAATAACTATATTTGGTAGTGCAACATCTGCAAAAGTTCAACATATTAAAATATAAAATAGACAAACTTATTTTTCATTCATCATACTTCCCCAAAAATACAATTAAAAAATGATCATACTATTGTACATACTCCGAAATGGTGCTAATGAAAACTACAGCTCACCATTGCAAAAAAAATCCCATACAGTTCCATCAACGGAAGAATAAAGTGACATGTTTCAGAAAATGCCGACGCAAACGAAATTAAAAAAAAAGTTTAACACTTTTTAAAAGCAAAAAGAAATAAAAAAAATATGCAAGCTTGGCATCTCTATAACCACGTTGACTTGATCGTGCCCTAAAAATTATAAAAATGAAACACCAAAAACAACTGCGGAATTGTATGATTTTTCCAAAAACAATGGTCATTCATTAAGCGGTTAATAAGTAGCTTGATATCCCGCAAATGCATGCAAGTTGGTAAATGTGTGTGTAATTTCTCTGCAGCGCCCCTACAGGGGAAATTAAGTACAACACATTATAGGTATCAGATCTGATCTTCATTTATTTGCAGCAAGAAAATGTATCTAAAAAATAAATAAATAAATAAATAAAAAAATAATTATTTATATATATATATATATATATATATATATATATATATATATATATATATATATATATATATATATAAATAATATATATATATAAATTCTCTACTGAATTTGCTGAGCTACCACATAAAATTATTTTTCGCCTCCCGGACATTTCACTGTCTCCTTTGACAGAACAGAAATAATTTTGAAGACGCCATTCCACTTGTCCTTCACAGCGAAAAGAGATAAGTCTAATTAATTTTTTGGTGGCGTTCTCATTTAATATAGCCATCTGCTGCGTGATAACAATGTTAGTAACGTGTTAATTAAACCAAAGTTTTAGTTTGCATACAAAAATGTACAAATGTTTACGCAATCATGTCCCTATGTATAGAGCGTACAGAAAAGAAAAAAAGAAAGAAAACAAATGTTGCGGTCACCTTCAAACTGATTTTTTCTTTATTTTTCACTTGCTTCATAAAACTGCAACATTTTCTAAATAGTGTTAAAAAAAAGTAACATTTTTCTACTATAGATTAACTCCTTTATCTAGCTTAGTGCTCGCATCCAGCCTATATTACAAGGAGACACACAGAGCGCACATCCAACCTATATTACTGGGAGAGACACACAGAGCGCACATCCAACCTATATTACTGGGAGAGACACACAGACCTCACATCCAGCCTATATTACTGGGAGAGACACACAGACCTCACATCCAGCCTATATTACTGGGAGAGACACACATAGCGCACATCCAACCTATATTACTGGGAGAGACACACAGAGCGCACATCCAACCTATATTACTGGGAGAGACACACAGACCTCACATCCAGCCTATATTACTGGGAAAGACACACAGGCCTCACATCCAGCCTATATTACTGGGAGAGATACACAGAGCTCACATCCAGCCTATATTACTGGGAGAGACACACAGAGCTCACATCCAGCCTATATTACTGGGAGAGACACACAGTGCTCACATCCAACCTATATTACTGGGAGAGACACACAGAGCGCACATCCAACCTATATTACTGGGAGATACACACAGAGCGCACATCCAACCTATATTACTGGGAGAGACACACAGAGCTCACATCCAGCCTATATTACTGGGAGAGACACACAGAGCTCACATCCAGTCTATATTACTGGGAGAGATACACAGACCTCACATCCAGCCTATATTACTGGGAGAGACACACAGACCTCACATCCAGCCTATATTACTGGGAGACACACAGAGCTCGCATCCAGCCTATATTACAAGGAGACACACAGAACGCACATCCATCCTATATTACTGGGAGAGACACACAGAGCGCACATCCAACCTATATTACTGGGAGAGACACACAGAGCGCACATCCAACCTATATTGCTGGGAGAGACACACAGAGCTCACATCCAGCCTATATTACTGGGGGAGACACACAGAGCACACATCCAACCTATATTACTGGGAGAGACACACAGAGCTCACATCCAGCCTATATTACTGGGAGAGACATACAGAGCTCCCATCCAGCCTATATTACTGGGAGAGACACACAGAGCGCACATCCAACCTATATTACTGGGAGAGACACACAGAGCGCACATCCAACCTATATTGCTGGGAGAGACACACAGAGCTCACATCCAGCCTATATTACTGGGAGAGACACACAGAGCACACATCCAACCTATATTACTGGGAGAGACACACAGAGCTCACATCCAGCCTATATTACTGGGAGAGACATACAGCGCTCACATCCAGCCTATATTACTGGGAGAGACACACAGAGCTCACATTCAGCCTATATTACTGGAAGAGATACACAGAGCTCACATCCAGCCTATATTACTGGGAGAGAAACACAGAGCTCACATCCAGCTTATATTACTGGGAGAGACACACAGCGCTCACATCCAGCCTATATTACTGGGAGAGACACAGACCTCACATCCAGCCTAAATTACTGGGAGAGACACACAGCGCTCACATCCAGCCTATATTACTGGGAGAGACACACAGAGCTCACATCCAACCTATATTACTGGGAGAGACACACAGAGCTCACATCCAGTCTATATTACTGGAACAGACACACAGACCTCACATCCAGCCTATATTACTGGGAGAGACACGCAGAGCTCACATCCAGCCTATATTACTGGGAGAGACACACAGACCTCACATCCAGCCTATATTACTGGGAGAGACACATAGAGATGATATCCAGCCTATATTACTGGGAGAGATACACAGAGCTCACATCCAGCCTATATTACTGGGACAGACACACAGACCTCACATCCAGCCTATATTACTAGGACAGACACACAGAGCTCATATCCAGCCTATATTACTGGGAGAGACGCACAGAGCTCACATCCAGCCTATATTACTGGGAGAGACACACAGAGCTCACATCCAGCCTATATTACTGGGAGAGACACACAGAGCTCACATCCAGCCTATATTACTGTGAGAAACACACATAGCTCACATCCAGCCTATATTACAAGGAGACACACAGACCTCACATCCAGCCTATATTACTGGGAGAGACACACAGAGCTCACATCCAGCCTATATTACTGGGAGAGACACACAGATGTCTCATCCAGCCTATATTACAAGGAGACATACAGAGCGCACATCCAACCTATATTACTGGGAGAGACACACAGACCTCACATCCAACCTATATTACTGTGAGAGACACACAGACCTCACATCCAGCCTATATTACTGGGAGAGACACACAGAGCTCACATCCAGCCTATATTACTGGGAGAGACACACAGAGCTCACATCCAGCCTATATTACTGGGAGAGACACACAGATGTCTCATCCAGCCTATGTTACTGGGAGAGACACACAGAGCTCACATCCAGCCTATATTACTGGGAAAGGCACACAGACCTCACATCCAACCTATATTACTGGGAGAGACACACAGACCTCACATCCAGCCTATATTACTGGGAGAGACACACAGGGCTCACATCCAGCCTATATTACTGGGAGAGACACACAGCTCACATCCAGCCTATATTACTGGGAGAGACACAGACCTCACATCCAGCCTATATTACTGGCAGAGACACACAGACCTCACATCCAGCCTATATTACTGGGAGAGACACAGACCTCACATCCAGCCTATATTACTGGGAGAGACACAGACCTCACATCCAGCCTATATTACTGGGACAGACACACAGACCTCACATCCAGCCTATATTACTGGGAGAGACAAACAGAGCTCACATCCAGCCTATATTACTGGGAGAGACACAAAGAGCTCACATCCAGCCTATATTACAAGGAGACACACAGAGCACACATCCAACCTATATTATTGGGAGAGACACACAGACCTCACATCCAGCCTATATTACTGGGAGAGACACACAGAGCTCACATCCTGCCTATATTACAAGGAGACACAAAGAGCGCACATCCAACCTATATTACTGGGAGAGACACACAGACCTCACATCCAACCTATATTACTGGGAGAGACACACAGAGCTCACATCCAGCCTATACTACTGGGAGAGACACACAGGGTTCACATCCAGCCTATGTTACTGGGAGAGACACACTGAGCTCACATCCAGCCTATATTACTGGGAGAGGCACACAGACCTCACATCCAACCTATATTACTGGAAGAGACATACAGACCTCACATCCAGCCTATATTACTGGGAGAGACACACAGGGCTCACATCCAGCCTATATTACTGGGAGAGACACACAGACCTCACATCCAGCCTATAATACTGGGAGACACACAGAGATCACATCCAACCTATATTACTGGGAGAGACACACAGACCTCACATCCAACCTATATTACTGGGAGAGACACACAGAGATCACATCCAGCCTATATTACTGGGAGAGACACACAGAGCTCACATCCAGCCTATATTACTGTGAGAGACACACAGGGTTCACATCCAGCCTATGTTACTGGGAGAGACACACTGAGCTCACATCCAGCCTATATTACTGGGAGAGGCACACAGACCTCACATCCAACCTATATTACTAGGAGAGACACACAGACCTCACATCCAGCCTATATAACTGGGAGAGACACACAGGGCTCACATCCAGCCTATATTACTGGGAGACACACAGAGATCACATCCATCCTATATTACTGTTAGAGACACACAGACCTCACATCCAGCCTATATTACTGGAGAGACACACAGCTCACATCCAGTCTATATTACTGGGAGAGACACAGACCTCACATCCAGCCTATATTACTGGGAGAGACACACAGACCTCACATCCAGCCTGTATTACTGAGAGACACACAGACCTCACATCCAGCCTATATTACTGGGAGAGATGCACAGAGCTCACATCCAGCCTATATTACTGGGAGAGACACAGACCTCACATCCAGCCTATATTACTGTGAAAGACACACAGACCTCACATCCAGCCTATATTACTGGGAGACACACAGACCTCACATCCAGCCTATATTACTGGGAGAAACAGAGCTCACACCCAGCCTATATTACTGGGAGAGACGCACAGAGCTCACATCCAGCCTATATTACTGGGAGAGATGCACAGAGCTCACATCCAGCCTATATTACTGGGAGAGATGCACAGAGCTCACATCCAACCTATATTACTGGGAGAGACACACAGAGCTCACATCCAGCCTATATTACTGAGAGACACACAGAGCTCATATCCAGCCTATATTACTGGGAGAGACACACAGACCTCACATCCAGCCCATATTACTAGGAGAGACGCACAGAGCTCACATCCAGCCTATATTACTGGGAGAGATGCACAGAGCTCACATCCAGCCTATATTACTGGGAGAGACACACAAACCTAACATCCAGCCTATATTACTGGGAGAAACAGAGCTCACACCCAGCCTATATTACTGGGAGACACACAGACCTGACATCCAGCCTATATTACTGGGAGACACACAGACCTCACATCCAGCCTATTTTACTGGGAGAGACACACAGACCTCACATCCAGCCTATATTACTGGGAGAGACACACAGAGCTCACACCCAGCCTATATTACTGGGAGATACACACAGACCTCACATCCAGCCTATATTACTGGGAGATACACACAGACCTTACATCCAGCCTATATTACTGGGAGACACACAGAGCTCACATCCAGCCTATATTACTGGGAGAGACACAGAGCTCACATCCAGCCTATATTACTGGGAGAGACACACAGAGCTCACATACAGCCTATATTACTGGGAGAGACACACAGAGCTCACATCCAGCCTATATTACTGGGAGAGACACACAGAGCTCACATCCATCCTATATTACTGGGAGAGACACACAGAGCTCACATCCAGCCTATATTACTGGGAGAGACACACACAGCTCACATCCAGCCTATATTACTGGGAGAGACACACAGACCTCACATCCAGCCTATATTACTGGGAGAGACACACACAGCTCACATCCAGCCTATATTACTGGGAGAGACACACAGAGCTCACATCCAGCCTATATTACTGGGAGAGACACACAGAGCTCACATACAGCCTATATTACTGGGAGAGACACACAGAGCTCACATACAGCCTATATTACTGGGAGAGACACACAGAGCTCACATCCAGCCTATATTACTGGGAGAGACACACAGAGCTCACATACAGCCTATATTACTGGGAGAGACACACAGAGCTCACATACAGCCTATATTACTGGGAGAGACACACAGAGCTCACATCCAGCCTATATTACTGGGAGAGACACACAGAGCTCACATACAGCCTATATTACTGGGAGAGACACACAGAGCTCACATACAGCCTATATTACTGGGAGAGACACACAGAGCTCACATCCAGCCTATATTACTGGGAGAGACACACAGAGCTCACATACAGCCTATATTACTGGGAGAGACACACAGAGCTCACATACAGCCTATATTACTGGGAGAGACGCACAGAGGTCACATTCAGGGTGGTTAAGCTGTCACTCATTGCATCCCTAGGACACCGTCAGTGGTGGAATCGTGACAGAGGGAATGAGAACTGTAGATTGAAACTTAGTACAATTTTATGAACTAAAGGTACCACTGACCTATATAAAATACTTTTTTCCATGTTATAAGCCATAACACCTCCTATAGATCCAACAGTGCAGAAATTAGGGGAGCGGCCCCTCACTGTCTCCTAATAGAATCCTTCAAGGACTGTCTCGCCCTTTAGGTGATCACACTGGATTCCAGACAAACTAACAACTTCGCAATATTTGGGAATGTAACGCATGTAATGCATTTGTGGAATTCGGATTTCTGACTGATGAAATTACAGTTAAAGGCACCATCTGAAGGTTGCAATTTATTTCGGACCATTCAGAAAATACATGCCGGAGAAATCAGGACCTGAATTACGCTGATGGTAATAGTAAGGTTGGTCTTAGATGAGCGAATGAGAAATCATCCATTTTTTTATCCAGAAGAAAAAAACGATTTTTCTTCTGTATCATCACACGTTTTATACATCAACAATTTAGAAAATAATAATAGTCCAAATGCAATTTCATATGTTAATAATTGCAATTGATCTGTAAAAAAAAAATGGATGCCATAGGGAAGGTGTCTGTGTGACATCCGTTTTTAACACAACCATTGACTTTCACGAGCAAAAATAGATCTGATTGGTGCCAGTTGTGACTTTTTCACCAGGACACTTGGGCGCGATAGCACTGGGCTGTGTGCTGACCGTATGCTATGATAGTCTGAACCTGGCCAGAAACACGAAGACGGCATCCATCTAAACTGTGTCTGACTTATCCCCAGATGTTTGGTCCAAGCCTTCACTTGAGGACTAGTACCAATGGAGACAGTCTACTGATCAGGAAACCTTTGCAGAATTTGGGTCTGAAATTGGAGACCTTCCCGTGCACTCTGTTCCCGACGTGACCCTAAGGGTCAGGCAACTGAGCCACAAACACCCACTTTCTATGGCCTTAGGTATATGTCTGTCTTGCACACTTGTCCTACTCGCTATACCATACTACCCACTAGTACAGCTTTCTACATTCTAACAACTACTGACTAAACCAGGATGGAGTCAGGCTGTTCCCTGAAGCTGGCAACTCCTCCTGTGGTTAGCGGATGCCAAAAACACCCACTTTCAACAGCCTTAGGTATCTGTTAGGCTTGCACACTGCTCCTACTCACTATATTACCCACTACTACAGCTTTCTACACTGTAACCACTACTCACTAAACCAGGAACAAGTCAGGCTGTTCCCTGCAGCTGGCAACTCCTCCTGTGGTTAACGGATGCCAAAAACACCCACTTCCTACAGCCTTAGGTATCTGTTGGCCTTGCACACTGCTCCTACTCACTATATTACCCACTAGTATAGCTTTCTACACTCTAACCACCACTGACTAAACCAGGGTGGAGTCAGGCTGTTCCCTGCAGCTGGCTACTCCTCCTTTGGATAATGAATGCCACAAATAATCATTTCATACAGCGTTAGATATCTGTCTGTCTTGCACACTTCTACTCGATATACTACCCAATAGTACAGCTTTCTATACTCTAACCACTATTGACTAAACCAGGGTGGAGTCAGGCTGTTCCCTGCAGCGGGCTACTCCTCCTGTAGATAACAGATGCCATAAACACCCACTTCCTGCGGCCTTAGGTATCTGTCGGGCTTGCACACTTCTACTCAATATACTACCCACTAGAACAGCTTTCTACACTCTAACCACTACGGACTAAATCACCATGGAGCCAGACTGTTCCCTGCAGCTGGCTACTCCTCCTGTGGGTAACGGATGTCATAAACACCCACTTTCTGCGGCCTTAGGTATGTCTGGCTTGCACACTGCTCCTACTCAATATACTACCCAATACCCAACTTTCTACAAGCTAACTACTACTGACTAAACCAGGACGGAGTCAGGCTGTTCCCTGCAGCTGGCTACTCCTCTTATGTGTGATCCACAGAAATTAACTATTCACTTCCTATAGTCATCCTGTCGATAGGCAGAACCTTTTACCTATGCCAGGGAGCAGTACCTAAAACCCGGCGACTAGCTGTCCACACTTATACTTTACGCATATACACATTACATATATAATACCCATATAAACACAACATATTACTACAACGGCCATTGGCGGCTTCAGGGCAGGAGCACCAGGGCCTAGTCCGCCCTCATACAGCGCAATAATGTCGTCATTCCAGGCTGGGTAACCAAAAGAAGAAGACCAACTCTATATAAGTTCTACCCTAAGACAACATTTCTCCTAATTTTGGATATTTATTGTTAACAATTTTCAGACTTTAATTTTTAAATAGATATCTGCAAAGAGACGATAGTACTGCCATACAAACAATAAGAGAGTCTTATGCGCTAGTAGAAATCTCCGCAGATACAGATCGGCGTAGACTCGCACCGCTGAGCCGAGCGGATAGATTGCCGGAGCTGCTGGTTAGCCGTCATACGCAGACATTACTAACTCCGCATCCGATAATGTCCTCCAATGTCCCCGGCTGTGACATAAAATTCAACACGTTCCTGTAAATGGATTCCTGTTCACTTACTTTTTTGGGGGGAGATATAATTTGTCCTTAACACAATTGGTCTCCGAGGTGCATTCAAGGCAACAATTAGAGGCTGCGGCTTCTTAATAGCGCGCCATCGTGGAGGAGCAAAGTTACATTATTTCCAAGCACAAATCAGGAGGCAATTACTGCTCTGTGTTTATGAAAGTCGGGCCGTACGTAGGCAATCACGCCATTACTGCGCTCTATTACAGACGCATTATTTGTATTACAGGGGGTAATGATTATGGCAGAGATTTATAGGAATGTAACAGAACACCACGTTCTTTGGGGTTTTGCATTCTAAGGGATCCGATGTCCATTTTTTTTAATTAAATGCACGTATTTGAGGCTAAACATCACTTTTGCAGCAGAGTTTAGTTAAATATATTGCACCTTTTGGCTCTTTGTTTCCCTACATATTACACTTTGATGTTGTCTGTGGTCATAAATCAGCTGATAGGAGTTCAAAAAAGACAGAAAAAAAGTGTAAAGTCAAAGCAAGCTTACTGACAGATTCTCAGTTGACTCACTCTCCAGCCACTGAGGCCATAGATGGCAAACAATGCAAAAAAGTTTAACAAAACCCAATTGCAAAAATGACTTTTAGCCCCAATCACAAGCATTGAAGTAAAAAAAATGAAATGTTTCCTATGAGGATTCCCAACCAATCACGTAGTAATATTTGGTATAGAAATAAGTAGAAGCCAAAATTATCCATTGCAAAATACAGACCACAATTATTGAGCCTGTCAATGGACTGGCAGTTGGTGACAGCCTCCTCAAAGGGAATAACGTTGGCTCTTTAGTGCCACCTAGTGGAGGGAGCTATTCTCAGTGGTGTAACTTGTAAGTTTGCAAAATCTCCAAAAGGGTCATAGCTACGAGGGGCTGCTGATAAGTCTTTGGCTTTCCCCAGAAAGAAACGAGATAGGATGATGAAACTTTACATTTATTCCACATACTCTCCACTGATGTCTTTACACTTCTTACATCGGTATTCCAAGTTCTGTAAGCCTAGTAAAAAAGAAGGATTTCGGCTGTGCCTCAAATCAGGCATCCATAGCAGCCATGGCATCAGAAATGGTGTGAAATTTGGTACCCTTGAGGTGTTTTGGAACTAGATGATAGGTGGAGGGAGCTAGATCTAGTGAATAAGATGGGTGGTCACCAGCTGGAAGCCCACCTCTGCCAGTTTTGCCGTGGTCGTTTGTGGAATGTGAGCGGAGGCGTTGTCTTGCAGGAACAAGATTCCTTTGGACAGCTTGTTGCTCCTTTTGGCCTTCAGAGCTGCCTTCAATTGGTCCAAAAGTTCAATGTAATACCTTGCACTGATGGTGGAACCCTTTTGAAGGTAGTTCACTAGCAGCACGCCCTCCTTATCCCAGAACACAGACACCATCACCTTAGTGGCTGATTTTTGCACCCTGAACTTCTTTGGATGAGGAGAACCACTGTGTCTCCAGTCTTTTGACTGCTCCTTGTTTTCAGGGTAATACAAATAAATCCAGGTCTCCTCTATAGTGACCAGTCGATCCAGGAAGTTCTTATCAGTCTGGAAATGCTGACAAATGGTCCGGGAAGTCGTCACTCGCTGCTTCGCTGATCTGTGGTCAGACATTTGGGGACCCACTTTGCAGATCACTTCCTCATGTCCAAATGTTCATGGATAATGACACAAACACGTTCCCGGGAAATCCCCATGATGTCTGCTATTGCTTTAGCTGAAATCCGTGGATTCTCCAGTATGAGGTTGTGCACAGCATCGACGATCTCCGGAACAACAACCACTCTCGGTCGTCCAGGACGTTCCTCATCATTGGGGCTGTTGTGGCCCGTTTTACATTTGGCAACTCAGTTCTTAACTGTGGAATATGAAGGGCATTGATCCCCCAATGTCTGCGACATATCACCGTAAATATCCGTCGTGGAATTTCCTCGCAGAAACATGAATTTTATCATCCTCTGCTCTCGGTTGCTGTGAATATCACATTAGACTCTGCCATTTTGTTTTCCCGCATGCGTAGAACACTGTTGCCATAAGCAACAAACACAAAATTTTGAAAACATATATTAGACACATAAGGCTTTCATGCAATGTAACATTCGTTACCAATGAAACAAAAAAATCACAAAGCCAAAGACTTATCAGCAGCCCTTTGTATAAAGAGCCTTTAATAATATCTATCTTCATTTGTGGTCCAAATGGACCTTTTGGGCCCCTCCTAGGCTCCAGGGAACCTCTTCACCCACTATCGTTACACCCCTGGCTATCTTATAACTCAATATCTGACTCTATAACAAGCCTTGTAATACATATTTTAGCCACAAGAAGATACAAAACCTTTCTGTAGACCTCCATCAAAGGTCTCTTGAACAGTCAAGCAGTGCACTACTCTACTTTGACAAACCTTGAAAGCGTCCTCCGTGTCTTATTTTTCTAGTTTGGACTATATCCCTAGTCATGGCCAAAGATTCTGCCACCAGCTTTTTGCTCCTCCAGCTGAGACCAGCATGAGGTAGGGACTGAGACCCTGATTCCAGCAGTGTGTTACTTAATTTACTGGGTGCTGCAGTTTAGTTTCTTATGCTGCAGGTCTACAAGTTCTCTAAATGCGGAGCTCTGAATAACCCCTCCCACAGCACTGATTGACAACATCCTGTATAAACTGTGCATAGGCAGAAATCTGTCAATCAGTGGTGGGGGCGGGGTCTATGGAGACTACAGATTCTGGCATTCTGCCTGCTAACCACTCTGATGTCTGTGATCAGTGCAGGGAGATGTGAGTGTCGACCGACAGACTTAGTCAAGCTGCTTTTTATTCTCCTTTGGTCACATGCTGTGGGGGAGCCAGTCATATTGGCTCCCCTCCTATATATGCTGGCTAGATTATTCCATTAATGCCAGCTATAGCTAACCTATCCTGGTCTGGTGAGTTGTTGTGATCCAGACTTACTCATGGTTGTTGTGCATTATTGCTCTGAGCAGTTGTGGTATTAACACTTGTTGCCTTTTGTTGCTGCCTTCCTGCTCTTGCTTTTCTCCTGAGTCTCTGTTTATTTTGCAGTGTGTCTGAGTTTTGGTTTTCTCCTGTCTTTCTTAATCTGTGTTTCCATCACACTCTTGCACCTTCCTTCAAAGGTGGATTAGATCTGGTCACGAAAATAGTAAGGCATGAGACTCTAGCATCTCCACCTTTAGGGGTAATATGGATGTCAGATCTGGCATGAGGGACAGTATAGGAGCGCCCTGCCCTGTAGTATCCTGCAGTCACAACATGATACCTTGATGTACACATATACTGGGTGCAGATGTATAGAGCGGGCTCAGCGGCCGAGCCTGCTCTGAGCAGGGCAGGTAGTGGTTGTGTTATAAAGAACACTAGAGCTGAGGCAATTGTCAGGGAATACTGGCGCTTTTGCTATTTTTGCAGCTTGTACTCTGGCAGGGGGTACAGAATTTTTTTTAATATCAGACTATTATAATATCATTAGTGTAGTTCTCTCCTGCACGGCAGGACACGGCAGAGGATAACGGGATAATAGCAATTTAAATACTGTAGGTCTCCTGAGCCGAGTAGATGGAAAGCAGCTTACAGCACACATCGCACGACATAAGCGCATGACATGAGAATCCAGACTGACGGACATTCGGATTCCTCCTCGGCACCGCTGCAGATTTCTGCTCTGCCAATATGTGTTTTAACATAAGCAAAAAAAAAAACCCAAAAAACTATCTGGCTCAGAAATCCTCCGACAGCCCGGGAAAGCCGAACACACAATGCAGCCATGTGTATAATGAGAACATATACAGAGATGGAAATAAGGAGCGGAAAGATGTTATTTCCCAGATATAATACTTTTGGAACATTCACCCCCCCCAAAAAAAATTAATGAATTGCGCCATTTTAACACTTGTTTTACTGTGGCTACAACCCAAAATGTTTCAGAACAAGAAGCCTTAAAGGGTTATTTCCATTTTCAAAAATGTGTATTGTTGAATAGTGCTGTCCCTAGGATAGCCATAACCTCTGGATTACCCCTAAAGGTGAAGATGTCCGTGCCTTAGGGGTAGTTTGCACACTGCGAAATCGCAAGCCGATGCTTGCGATGCTGAGCGCGATAGTCCCCGCCCCCGTCGCAGCAGCGATATCTTGTGATCGCTGCCGTAGCGAACATTATCGCTACGGCAGCTTCACATGCACTCACCTGCCCTGCGACGTCGCTCTGGCCGGCGAACCTCCTCCTTCCTAAGGGGGCGGGTCGTGCGGCGTCACAGCGACATCACACGGCAGGCGGCCAATAGAAGCGGAGGGGCGGAGATGAACGGGACGTAAACATCCCGCCCACCTCCTTCCTTCCGCATAGCCGTCATGAGCCGTAGGACACAGGTAGGAGATGTACCTCGCTCATGCAGCTTCATACACAGCGATGTGTGCTACCGCAGGGGAACAAGGAACAACATCGTACCGTTGCGGCAGAGCAATTATGAAAATGTCGGACACTACACCGATGATACGATTACGACGCTTTTGCGCTCATTAATCGTATCATAAAGGATTTACACACTACGACATCGACTGCGACGCCGGAAGTGCGTCACTTTCTATTTGACCCCACCGACATCGCAGCTGCGATGTCGTAGTGTGCAAAGTACGGTACCCCTTACTATTTTCCTGACCAGATCTAATCTGTTACCATTTCAACAGGGAAGGAAGGGGCAGGAGTGTGATTAAAATACAGATTAAGAGACTGGGGAAAACCAAAACTCAGACACACTGCAAACTCACAGGAATAAACAGTGAGACAAAAAAGAAAAAAAAAGCAAGATCAGGAAGGCAGCAACAAAAAGACAGCAGGTAATGAAGGGGCAGAAGTGTAATGGCAACACAGATTAAGACAGGCAGGGGAAGACCAAAACTTAGACACACTGCAAACGCACAGGAACAAAAGGTGAGACAAAAAAGAAAAAAGCAAGATCAGGAAGGCAGCAACAAAAAGACAGCAGGTAAGGAAGGGGCAGGACTGTAATGGCAACACAGATTAAGACAGGCAGGGGAAGACCAAAACTCAGGCACACTGCAAAATAAACAAAGACTCAGGAGAAAAGCAAGAGCAGGAAGGCAGCAACAAAAAGACAGCAAGGGTTAACACCACAACTGCAAGTGATCAAAATGTCATAGCAATCCCAAAATAGTATAAAAAAATATGTCATCTCGTTCTGTGAAAAATAAGCCATCACACAGCTTCATCAACGGAAAAATGAAACGTTAAAGGTTTTGGAACACCTCAATATTTTTGCAAAATTTTAGCAAAGGAGTTACATAGATTGCTACGTGCATTCATCTCAATAGATACAAAAGGCACCACTTGTATGAACTCACACGTAACTATATATACACAGCACATACAGAAATTTCCTGCTAAGAAAACCCCATTGCACATCATGGAGTGAAGGGTGATTAGCAGATTAACCTGAATTTGTCGCTCCTTGAGAGTAAGGACATAAGGCGAACTAATAAAAGCAGAGGTTTCGCTTCCTACAGCCGATTTCAAATTGAGCCCCAAGGACCCTTCCTGCTCGGCAGCCCATACCGCTGAACTCAATGTTAAATGAACCAAAACTGGAGACGCCGGCTTGCTGAAAAGCAAAATGGGCCAAGAATAAAGGAATCATCCAGCAGCTCCGCGTTGTCCTGTTTGCTGCCGTCGAGCACCCACTTTTGCAATCTTTGCCCCAGATCTGCTCCATTCTCCCGCCGGGCGCCGGCACGTTTCCATGACTGGCGAGTGTTAGCTTTTAGCAGCCGCCCTCTGCCCTCCGCGATGCATTGTCGGCTAAAACGGCCCCGCAAACCTAATAACAATAATCGGATTTGCAGGAGACTATACTTTATTTAATGAATGTTTTCCGCAAGTCGCTGCCTTCAGACGAAACGTGCACGAGATAACGTCCTCGCATCTCACATCACCCATCGCGGCTCTTTATCAAAACCTTAATGGATTTTAAATGCTCATCTGCTATAATGAAGTGAACAATCTCTGCGCAGTGACAAAACATAATGGAAAACTTGGCCCGACGAATCTGTCCAGGGTGACACCTTGTATCCTTTCTACACTTATATGTTCTCAATGTACCATTTTGCTATTACCATTGCTCTAATGTACACTGTGTGCAGAATTATTAGGCAAATGAGTATTTTGATCACATGATACTTTTTATACATGTCGTCCTACTCCAAGCTGTATAGGCTGAGAGCCAACTACCAATTAAGTAAATCCGGTGATGTGCATCTCTGTAATGAGGAGGGGTGCGGTGTAATGACATCAACACCCTATATAAGGGGTGCTTAATTATTAGGCAACTTCCTTTCCTTTGGCAAAATGGGTCAGAAGAGAGATTTAACGGGCTCTGAAAAGTCCAAAATTGTGAGATGTCTTGCAGAGGGATGCAGCAGTCTTGAAATTGCCAAAGTTTTGAAGTGTGATCACCGAACAATCAAGCGTTTCATGGGAAATAGCCAAAAGGGTCGCAAGAAGCGTGTTGGGCAAAAAAGCCGCAAAATAACTGCCCATGAATTGAGGAAAACCAAGCGTGAAGCTGCCAAGATGCCATTTGCCACCAGTTTGGCCATATTTCAGAGCTGCAACGTTACTGCAGTATCAAAAAGCACAAGGTGTGCCATACTCAGGGACATGGCCAAGGTAAGGAAGGCTGAAAAACCACCACCTCTGAACAGGAAACATAAGATAAAACGTCAAGACTGGGCCAAGAAATATCTTAAGACTGATTTTTCACAGGTTTTATGGACTGATGAAATGAGAGTGACTCTTGATGGGCCAGAGGCTGGATCAGTAACGGGCAGAGAGCTCCACTCCGACTCAGACGCCAGCAAGGTGGAGGTGGGCACTGGTATGGGCTGGGATCATCAAAGATCAACTTGTGGGACCTTTTTGGGTTGAGGATGGAGTGAAGCTCAACTCCCAGACCTACTGCCAGTTTCTGGAAGACAATTTCTTCAAGCAGTGGTACAGGAAGAAGTCGGTATCGTTCCAGAAAAACATGATTTTCATGCAGGACAATGCTCCATCACATGCATCCAACTACTCCACAGCGTGGCTGGCCAGTAAAGGTCTAAAAGATGAAAAAGTAATGACATGGCCCCCTTTTTCACCTGATCTGAACCCCATAGAGAACCTGTGGTGGCTAATAAAATGTGAGATCTACAGAGAGGGAAAACAGTACACCTCTGGGAACAGTGTCTGGAGGCTGTGGTGTCTGGAGGCTGTGGTGTCTGGAGGCTGTGGTGTCTGGAGGCTGTGGTGGCTGCTGCACGCAATGTGGATCGTAAACAGATCAAGCAATGACAGAATCTATGGATGGTCGGCTGCTGAGTGTCATCATAAAGAAAGGTGGCTATATTGGTCACTCATTTTTTGGGGTTTTGTTTTTGCATGTCAGAAATGTTTATTTCTAAGTTTTGTGCAGTTATATTGGTTTACCTGGTGAAAATAAAAAAAGTGAGATGGGAATAGATTTGGTTTTTATTAAGTTGCCTAATAATTCTGCACAGTAATCGTTACCTGCACAAACAGAATCTTCCTAAGATAGCAAAATCTAAAAACCCCGCTCCAACTTCCAAAAATATTAAGCTATGATATTTATGAGTCTTTTGGATTGATTGAGAACATAGGGGTACTTTGCACACTACAAACAAAAATGGAGGAAAAAGTACACATAATGGGGGCGCACATCAGAATACTACACTATTTTAATATACAATAAATTTTATTGGGTCAAAAAGGACAAGGACATCATAAAATTCTTAAAATACACATATAACATGTGACCTCACCGATACTCCAATGGAAGTAAATGAAATTCAATACAAATAGACAAAAATTATCTCAATCCATAAATAAACAATATATTGCATGCAGATGACTCTTTTTAGTCACAAACCGAACCCAAATTACCTAGTACAGTGATTAATACCAAGACAATTGATGAGCAAAGAGGCCCTCGAATTAGTAAACCAGAGATTGTATCCTGGCTGAAGACTGTGCCCGTGTCTATAGTATATAGGTCCGATCAATCAAAATGCCCACCTACTACTATATGTCAGATAATCCAGATTATATCGGTGGTAGTATGGAATAATATGATACAACGAGAGTGGCCAGACACTGGGTGAGCTGGATGCGGTTAGATGAAAAGGGACATATACACATCAAGATGACAATATAGAACTACAAGTCCCAGCCAGGAGCTATCTCTATGCCAATACATATAGGGGCAGCCAATCACACTTGCTGCATACAATCTGCAGCAAAGGGTACCAGGATCGCCTAAGCTGACATAAATATAAAGAGGAGTATAAGAGCTCAACACCCATATACAGTGTATGTGCCTTGGCATATGCAAAGGAATATTTGCCAACCACAGAGGGGTTTTTTTTACAAAAGCGTACCCATTGACCACTCAGACAGTGTGGGGGTCAAACAGGTATAGTTACCAGCCGGGCCCGGCGTAGTCAAAGTGTTGCATGCACGGATTGTACAGAGGAGTAAGGCGGGCTTTGCACACTGCGACATCGCAGGTGCGATGTCGGTGGGGTCAAATTGAAAATGACGCACTTCCGGCATCGCATGCGACATCGCAGTGTGTAAAGCCTAGATGATACGATTTACGAGCGCAAAAGCGTCGTTATCGTATCATCGGTGCAGCGTCGGCGTAATCCATGATTACGCTGACGCGACGGTCCGATGTTGTTCCTCGATCCTGCGGCATCACACATCGCTGTGTGTGAAGCCGCAGGAGCGAGGAACGTCTCCTACCGGCCTCACTGCGGCTTCCGTAGGATATGCGGAAGGAAAGAGATGGGCAGGATGTTTACATCCTGCTCATCTCCGCCCCTCCGCTCCGATTGGCCGCCTGCCGTGTGACGTCACAGTGACGCCGCACGACCCGCCCCCTTAACAAGGAGGCGGGCCGCCGGCCACAGGGACGTCGCACGGCAGGTGAGTGTGTGTGTGAAGCTGGCGTAGCGATAATTTTCGCTACGCCAGCTATCACCACATATCGCTGCTGCGACGGGAGCGGGCACTATCGCACTCGGCATCGCAGCATCGGGCTGCGATGTCGCAGTGTGCAAAGCCCGCCTAAGAGCGAGGTCAGCAAGAGGCCCAACGCGTTGCGCTGACTAGCAGCTTCGTCAGGGGTCTAGCAGCAGGGGACTAGCAGCTGCGATGTCGGTGGGGTCAAATCGAAAGTGACGTACTTCCGGCATCGCTGTCGACATCGCAGTATGTGAATCCTTTTACATACGATTAACGAGCGCAAAAGCGTCATTATCGTATTATCGGTGTAGGGTCCGACATTTCCATAATTTCGCTGCAGCGACAGGTACGATGTTGCTCCTCGTTCCTGCGGCAGCGCACATCGCTGTGTATGAAGACGCAGGAGCGAGGAACATCTCCTTACCTGCGTCCACCGGCTATGCGGAAGGAAGGAGGTGGGCGGGATGTTTACGTCCCGTTCATCTTCGCCCCTCCGCTCCTATTGGCCGCCTGCCGTATGACGTCGCACGACCCGCCCCCTTAGGAAGGAGGCGGGACGCCGGCCAGAGCAACATCGCAGGGCAGGGAAGTGCATGTGAAGCTGCCGTAGCGATAATGTTCGCTACGGCAGCTATCACAAGATATCGGACCTGCGACGGGGCGGGGACTATCGCGCTCGGCATCGCAGCATCGGCTTGCAATGTCATAGTGTGCAAAGTATCCCATAGTTGTTGATCAATTAAAAAAAAAATCCTCTAAAATACAACTTGCCTAATAATTCTGCACACGGTGTATTTAAAATAAAGAGTGATGCATGTTTGTAAATTCAATAATAAAAAATTCTACCATTTTGTGTACACAGCTCCTATGCAGATCTATGTGTCCCTATGATTACAGACTACAAACACTTTGTGTAGTTTGATCCTGCAGTCAAGTCATATGCCGGTTCATCTGTCCTATTTTTTTACTCTTTATATAAGACTAACAGAGGGTTAATTTGCTTCCTATAACTATGGAAACACATAGCGCCACACAGGAGCTTTGTGCAGTAAACAGTGTAAAGTGCATTTTATTTTTGAAGAATACCTAGGAAGTTGCTCCATATTTTAATATATTCCTTGGAATAGTATATAATTGTTGTAATAATGTACGGACCCTTTTAGAATACGCACAACCTCTATCCACACCTAAAAAGGAGAAACTAATTAATCATTTACATGCAAAAAGTGTCACGGGTGCGGGTGGTAGGACCCCGCTGATTTCCTCAGCCTGTTAGCTGCTATTTATCAGTACTTTCTGTGTCTTTATAAACCTTCACGTCCTATTACTCGCTGCTGGTGATAGTTTGTATACCTTTTACAAACAGTGCTAGCAGGCGGTTTGCATACATCTAGGGAATCTTGATGGTTGTTGAAGTTCCTCTCCCTGAGTCATCTGGAGATAAGTTTGTTGTTTTCCCTTGTTTGTTATCCCTGTGTGTCCTTTAGCACCTAGTGGGGTTGACTAAGTGCTCATCCCATCCGCTGCCTTGCTAGGGCCAAAATCAGGGTCAGCCTAGGGCCAGGTATCCTGCTCAGCGCATAGGTGTGGAACCTATCTAAGGCAGTGAGGGAACCAGGGCCCATCGGTAGGCTTGGTCAGGGGTCACCATCTCCCCCTTCTCTAGACACAGAGTTCCCCTTCCCTTTCACCATTTGCTTGGCACTTCCTCGTACTTAGCATGCCAAATCGTTCTGTTCACAACTGTATCAATGCTGTACTTCTGCTGTTTTTAGTATAAAAAGAACTCATTTTTAATTGTTGCTTTCCTGTCTGGTGCTGAAGGGGGTTGACTTGTGATAAAATTAGTCTTCTTCCCCCTCTGGCAGCTGACAAGAAAAATAACTTCCTATTCAGAAGGAGTCTCCTTATTTATCCCATGGTTTTATTTGTGGTCTTCTGTCTTTTATATCTGTTTTCTGTTTCCCCACCTATTTGGAATGTTTTGTTAACATGGTTTGGGTTTCTATAGATGTGTTTAGCAAAGAGATGGGTGCAGAGGCTTCAGCAGAATGCAGGTGGTGTCACTATTCACCAGAAAACAAAGTTGCCTGCCTTCCAGAAGAGTTCCCATTAGAGTTTAGCAAAAAGATTTGCAGGATCCTGGTTCTGCGGCCTCGGTGGTAGTCCATGGCTCCTTGACCACAGCGCTGGGAGATTCCTCAGAACCTCTTCTGATGAATAAGCCCAATGTAACGTTATGCATCCGGAACAGTGATGTCATTCCTACTAATCAGTAGAGGCGCCAAGAGTGTCCGGCAGGTAGGATGACGGTCTGATGGCCAAAAACTTACTCATGTGGACAATGGTCTTGCAAATATTTTTGCACAACTGTTCTGCCCAGCATCAGCAAAAGGCCAGGCAGAGACTAAAACTGGAATCGGGGTGATCGGGATCAGGATCACCAAAATATTCAACATGAACTCGAAATGCACTCACCATTTGTGACCCTGGGACCATTTTTTGTATCCTTTTATATGCAACATCTGACACCAAAGTGAAGTTGGGGGAGAATAATAGACAGTGTCTTAGTGGCCATCATGAGGTGCAGAGTGATTCCCCTACAAAGTGGTGGACTTACCATGTGAATAGGGGGCATAAGGCAGTGACAGAGAGTGGCTTCTCTGTGACTCACAGTGACACGTCAGGTTGTGGAGCCTACAGTCACTTTGGAACAGTCTAGACTTCGCGGGCAAAGAAGGGATGGTCACAAACGTGTTACACAGAGATCAGGAATGAAATATGCTATAAGGATGACTCAGTGGTGACTTTGTGGGGTACTTTGCACGTTGCGACATCGCTACTGCGATATCATCGGGGTCAAATCGAAAGTGACGCACATCCGGTGCCGGTAACGACGTCGCAACGTGTAAAGCCTAGATGTGCCGATAAACGATCGCAAAAGCGTCGAAAATCGGTGATCTGTGTAGCGTCGGACATTTCCATAATGTCGCACCAATAGGAGATACGATGTTGTTCCTCGTTCCTGCGGCAGCTCACATCGCTGTGTGTGAAGCCGCAGGAGCGAGGAACATTTCCTTACCTGCCTCCGCCGGCAATGCGGAAGGAAGGAGGTGGGCGGGATGTTTACGTCCCGCTCATCTCCGCCCCTCCGCTTCTATTGGCCGCCTGCCGTGTGACGTCGCTGTGATGCCGCGCGACCCGCCCCCTTAGGAAGGAGGCGGGTCGCTGGCCAGAGCGACGTCATAGGGCAGGTAAGTGCGTGTGAAGCTGCCGTAGCGATAATATTCGCTACGGCAGCTATCACAAGATATTGCAGCTGCGACGAGGGCGGGGACTATCGCGCTCGGCATCGCTACAATCGGCTAGCGATGTCGCAGCGTGCAAAGTACCCCTTAAACTGGCTTTTTTTAGGCTGGAACAGGGAGGTGGAAGAGGGTTGCATAAACATCAGTCGCTGAAAAAATACAAAGTAAAATACATTAAATGACAGTTGACACATTTCACTGTTACAATCGACTGATCAAGTATGTGCAAACACTGAAGATTATTTCAAATAAACTCACTTATCAGTAACCCAACCACGGTCTTTCCATAAGGGGAGCATCAGAGTCGCCCTACTGGGGTCACAATATGCAATAAACAAGTAAACTGAAGTTTTCATACAACCAATTATGTCATTGGTTTATTAGGCGTTGTGCAGTTGCGTTGCAATGCACTACACAAACATTTACCTACATTAATGAGCGATGCTCTTCTCACTACCATACACAAAGGGGGAAGTAACAGCCTGGGTCACTTGGATGCTGCTCCCGAACAAATGTTCATTTCTCAGTCTCTGGCTCTCAATGTCTAATCTTCGGTGCTTAACCACGTAGATCAATCCTTTTCTGGTGATGGCGTTTGATCTTCAAGTTCCTCTGTTGACGATATTCATCTTTGGGTTCCTCTGGTGATGATATTCAGTATTCAGATTCCTCTGGCAATGATATCTGGTCAATGGGATCCTCTGGTGATGATATTCTGTCTTCAGGTTCCTCTGGCAATGATATCTGGTCAATTGGTTCCTCTGGCGAAAATATTCAGCCTTTGGGTTCCTCTGGCGATATTAGATATTCAGATTCCTCTGGTGATTATATCTGGTCAACGGGTTCCTCTGGTGAAAATATTCAGCCTTCGGATTCCTCTGGCAATGATATTCGGTCTTTGGGTTCCTCTGCCGATGATATCCAGTCATCAGGTTCCTCTAACGATGATATTTTGTCTTTGGGTTCCTCTGGCGGTGATATCCGGTCATTGGGTTCCTTTGGCGATATTAGGTATTCAGGTTGCTCTAGCGATGATATCCAGTCATCGGGTTCCTCTGGTGAAAATATTCAGCCTTCAGGTTCCTCTGGCAATGATATTCAATCTTCGGGTTCCTGTGCTAATGATATCCAGTCATCGGGTTCCTCTGGCGATGATATTTCTGTTTCTCTGCCAATGATATCCAGTCATTGGGTTTCTCTGGCAATGATATTTGGTCTTTGGGTTCCTCTGGTGATGATATCCAGTCATCGTGTTCCTCTGACAATAATATATTCAGTCCTTGAGTTTCTCTGGTGATAATATTCGGTCCTTGGGATCCTCTGGTGATGATATTTGGTCATCGGGTTCCTCTGGCGATAATATTTGGTCTTCAGGTTCCTCTGGTGATGATATTCGGATCCCTTTGTCAATGATATCCAGTTATCGGGTTCCTCTGGCGAAGATATTCAGTCTTTGTGTTTCTCTGCTGATGACATCCAGTTATTAGGTTACTCTGGCAATGATATTTGGTCTTCGTGTTCCTCTGGTGATGATATTCGGTGTTCGTGTTCCTCTGCCAATGATATCCAGTCATCATGTTCCTCTAGCGATGATATTTGGTCTTTGAGTTCCTCTGGCGATGATATCCGATAATCGGGTTCCTCTGGCGATAAAATTCGGTCCTTGAGTTCCTCTGGTAATGATATTTAGTCTTTGGGTTCCTCTGGTGATGGTATGCGGTCTTGAGGTTCCTCTGGTGATGGAATTTGGTCTTTGGGTTCATCTAGTGACAGTATGAAGTTCTCAGGTTCCTTTGGTGATGGTTTGCAGTCTTTGGGATTCTCTGGAGATACTATGTGGTCTTCAGGTTTCTCTAGGCTTAGTGTGCATCCAGAAGATTCCCCTGCAGGCAACACAAACCTGCTCTGCTCCACACACATCCATTTCCCTGATGTTCTTGGTACCGACTAATAACTGCACCACAGAGGTCACCTGACTCAGCAACTTCTTCTAACTCTTCCCTCGAGGAAACACATTCCTGACACATTGGTTCCTAATGACCCTGGTCTTCCAGCAGATGGCGATGTTGGTGCACAAATGCCATGGGGCACTAAATCTGAGTATGTTCTCCTGGCCAACCTCTTACACATGCAGACTCCCCATTAAAGTGAATGAAGCATGTATGTGCACTATCATTCACCCAAAGAACAACCAACCCTTGTTCTCGTAATCCATTCAATAGATGATAATATGTATTGGTGAGATAATCCCTTTAGGCTATGTTCACAAATTGCTTTTTTTCTGCAGGAATATGTGAACATAGCCTTAAAGATGGACCCTCACACCATGATGCTCAAAAGTTACATATCGGTTAATTATGGTAATAAGATGAAGGTCCCCTTTAAAAAAAGGAGCCCGAGTTAATTCCTTGAGTGGTTACCCTCCGCTCATTCATCATTCAACCTTCAATTTAAATCAACAAACCGCCCCTTATAATCCATAAACATCCCGGCGATGGGCGCGTTCCAGCACACCGCCGAAACTGCTCAATTATTGATATCGCGAATATTGACTTCAACTGCAATTTCCTCCAGGTAGACGTTATAGGGAGAAAATGATCTACATTGCTTCAATTTCATTTCTTTTATCCAAAATAATACGATTCTCAAGATCACGGCGACTTTTCTGTATTCCTCTCAAGGCAAGAACTGAGGAAGGAGACAGCTTTCCATTTGATCATTTTATGCATTTCCAATGTCCTGGCTCCTTTCTTCCTCTGTATTAGATTAAAGCTCTTTATACGGAGCGTTGTGTACTTCAACTTCAAAAATAATCACTTCAAATGGAAAAAAAAAAAAGAAAAGAAAAAAGTAAGGCTTAATGCATCTAACAAAAAATCCGTGTCCTGGGAATTTCTCAGTATTCCCCTATACCAGCACCATGGGGAGCAAAACGGGTAGAGAACTGCCCTATATTACAGATTATCCTACATCCTTATATCTATTTCTAGGCAAAATCAAAACTGACCTGAATAAAGCAAGTGTGAACGGGTGCAAGCTGCTGTGACTGCAATACACAGTTGAAACCAGAAGTTTTCATATACTTTCTATGAAGACACATCTGCAGGTTTTTCCCTCCGCTCTCTATACAGACACATCTGCAGATGTATCTTTATAGAGAGCGGAGAGAAAAACCTGCAGATGTGTCTTTATAGAGAGTAGAGGGAAAAACCTGCAGATGTGTCTTTATAGAGAGCGGAGGGAAAAACCTGCAGATGTGTCTTTATAGAGAGCAGAGGGAAAAACCTGCAGATGTGTCTTTATAAAGCGCAGAGGGAAAAACCTGCATATGTTTCTTTATAGAGCAGAGGGAAAAACCTGCAGATGTGTCTTTATAGAGCAGAGGGAAAAACCTGCAGATGTGTCTTTATAAAGCGCAGAGGGAAAAACCTGCATATGTGTCTTTATAGAGCGCAGAGGGGAAAACCTGCATATGTGTCTTTATAGAGCGCAGAGGGAAAAACCTGCAGATGTGTCTTTATAGAGCGTAGAGGGAAAAACCTGCAGATGTGTCTTTATAGAGAGCGGAGGGAAAAACCTGCAGATGTGTCTTTATAGAGTGCAGAGGGAAAAACCTGCATATGTGCCTTTTATAGAGCGCAGATGGAAAAACCTGCAGATGTATCTTGATAGAGAGCGGAGGGAAAAACCTGTAGATGTGTCTTTATAGAGAGCGGAGGGAAAACCTGCAGATGTGTCTTTATAGAGCGGAGGGAAAAACCTGCAGATGTGTCTTTATAAAGCGCAGAGGGAAAAACCTGCATATGTGTCTTTATAGAGCGCAGAGGGAAAAACCTGCAGATGTGTCTTTATAGAGCGCAGAGGGAAAAACCTGCAGATGTGTCTTTATAGAGAGTGGAGGGAAAAACCTGCAGATGTGTCTTTATAGAGCGCAGATGGAAAAACCTGCAGATGTATCTTGATAGAGAGCGGAGGGAAAAACCTGCATATGTGCCTTTTATAGAGCGCAGATGGAAAAACCTGCAGATGTATCTTGATGAAGAGAGCGGAGGGAAAAACCTGTAGATGTGTCTTTATAGAGAGCGGAGGGAAAAACCTGCAGATGTGTCTTTATAGAGTGGAGGGAAAAACCTGCAGATGTGTCTTTATAGAGTGGAGGGAAAAACCTCAAGATGTGTCTTTATAAATCGCAGAGGGAAAAACCTGCATATGTGTCTTTATAGAGCGCAGAGGGGAAAACCTGCATATGTGTCTTTATAGAGCGCAGAGGGAAAAACCTGCAGATGTGTCTTTATAGAGCAGAGGGAAAAACCTGCAGATGTGTCTTTATAGAGCGGAGGGAAAAACCTGCAGATGTGTCTTTATAAAGCGCAGAGGGAAAAACCTGCATATGTGTCTTTATAGAGTGCAGAGGGGAAAACCTGCATATGTGTCTTTATAGAGCGCAGAGGGAAAAACCTGCAGATGTGTCTTTATAGAGCATAGAGGGAAAAACCTGCAGATGTGTCTTTATAGAGAGCGGAGGGAAAAACCTGCAGATGTGTCTTTATAGAGAGTGGAGGGAAAAACCTGCAGATGTGTCTATATAGAGAGTGGAGGGAAAATCCTGCAGATGTGTCTTTATAAAGAGCAGAGAGAAACTTCTGGTTTCAACTGCATATATCAAGAAGTGCAGCAGCCAACGTATATGACAAGACGTCTGCAAATATTGACTGTAGGAACCTGCGACTTCATTACTGCCATATAGACTGTACGAATCAAGTGAAGGTGCTTAGCGCACAAATTGTCCCCCAGCCAGGACAAGGCAGACCTTTCTTTGATGAGACACTGAGTCTATCAGATCTGCTTCTCCAGGCAACAAATTTAAAGAGCAGGTAGGATGCAGTGATGATTAAGAACAGTTTTCATTCAGATGTTTGATTGTTCCATGAACAAGAACAATGAGACTTTCATCAGAGTGTGGTCCGAATGTCATGTCAGTTTTTCTCATATATGAAAAAAAATAAAAGTCGCTCCACCTTCTCCATTCTGACAGTGCGTGAAAATCGGATGACACACGGATGACATCATGATGTTTTCATGGATCCATAGACCAGCACTGGCGATTTTGATACCACAATCCGCGATATTCTGTGGATTGAACTTTCCATGAAAATCATTGATATGTGAATGGCCCCATAGTCTATCTGTGAAATCCACTCATCACTTTTGCAAAAACATTGGCCGCCTGAATGAGGTCTTAGGTTAATGGGGGGATCACTCGGCCAACTATGGAGACACACTAAAGCTGGCCAATTTGTGCACCAAATCTATCTGTGGATGCCGCTTACCCTGATGTGGGAGGGGCTTGACTAAGCGCCTACCGAAGCAGACACCCCGTGCCACTTCCAGGAAGACCGGAGCAAACAGACTGGACCAACACATGGGTAGTAGGATTGAATCCTAATGACTTGCTCTGGCCCGCCCGAGGGAATCTTAAATACCTAGTGCCCCCTAGCGATAGGCTGGGGACACCTATGCAAGGTGCGCACGCTTCCCCTTAAAGGGACAGAAAGCATGTACATGCGCGTCTCCTGGGCTGGAGGAAAGAAAACCGTGAACGACCATGCAGGCAAGAAGAGGACCACTCGACATGTGGGTGGCCAGGTGGGTGAGCAGAGGACCATGCAGCCCGAGGATGGATATGTGAGAGCACGCAACATATGTACACCTGCAAGGAAAAGCAGGCGGCCAAGGAGGTAATAGCATCGGTATCCCTGTTGGACTGGGGGAGAGGAGAGTACAGGGACGATGGCGGTAGGATGCACTGGGACGAATCCGGACACTAGCGCTACGGGTATCCAACATCTACTCTGTAAGAAAGACTTTTGCCCTGAGAGTCCTCCACTATTGCTTTCTTGTACTTGATGTTGTCTGGGGGGGAGTCAACATACTGGTCAATATTTCCTGCTCGGTACTGTACCGTAGTATATGGTAGACAGACGCTTTATCAAAAAAGTAGACACCCCCAAAAGAATCGCACACAAAAGACCCAAAACAGTAAGGGTTGTGTGAGAGCCTGGCACTTGGTCATTACTCAATCGAGCATCGGGGTTCTCAGGTGAGAATCCAGGACCGAGTATAATGGAAATCAATGGGAGACTCGAGCATGCTCCCTCATCTCTAGTGGACACGTCTCTGGCCTCGCAGACTATGGAGCAGATGAAGATGTCATGTAGTAACGACTGTGATGAAAATGTGATTTAAGGCAAGAGCCAAAGACATTCGGAGCGGCTGAGAGCAGAGCACGCGGCAGATCAAGCTTTTTGTACATTTGACTTCAATAGAAATGTATTTTTTTTCTTGAAATTTCAAAGGACGCCGAGTTACTTTCCGGTACATTAACATGACATACCTGTGTACGCCTCAGCGAGAATGTATCGTGTCTGCTCTGAAGTGCTCTGCTGACATAGCCAACATTTGGCGCAACAAATTAGGATTTGGAAAAAAATCACTATGCTGCACAAGACAGGGCGCGCAATACAGCAAAAACTAATTGTATTACAGCTCAACACTGCAAGTCACAGAGCCCAAATCTAGGGCAAGTTCTTTATTTTTTTCATGCCCCATATATATATATATATATATATATATATACATATATATATATATACAGTACAGACCAAGAGTTTGGACACACCTTCTCATCACTAGAACAACTATTAAGAGGAGACTTTGTGCAGCAGCCTTCATGGTAAAATAGCTGCTAGGAAACCACTGCTAAGGACAGGCAACAAGCAGAAGAGACTTGTTTGGGCTGAAGAACACAAGAAATGGACATTAGACCAGTGGAAATCTGTGCTTTGGTCTGATGAGTCCAAATTTGAGATCTTTGGATCCAACCACCGTGTCTTTGTACAAAAGGTGAACGGATGGACTCTACATGGCTGGTTCCCACCGTGAAGCATGGAGGAGGAGGTGTGATGGTGTGGGGGGGCTTTGCTGGTGACACTGTTTGGGATTTATTCAAAATTGAAGGCATACTGAACCAGCATGGCTACCACAGCATCTTGCAGCGGTGTGCTATTCCATCCGGTTTGCGTTTAGTTGGACCATCATTTATTTTTAAACAGGACAATGACCCCAAACACACCTCCAGGCTGTGAAGGGCTATTTGACTAAGAAGGAGAGTGCTGGGGTGCTACGCCAGATGACCTGGTCTCCACAGTCACCAGACCTGAACCCAATGGTTTGGGGTGAGCTGGACCGCAGAGTGAACGCAAAAGGCCCAACAAGTGCTAAGCATCTCTGGGAACTCCTTCAAGACTGTTGGAAGATCATTTCCGGTGACTACCTCTTGAAGCTCATCAAGAGAATGCCAAGTGTGCAAAGCAGTAATCAAAGCAAAAGGTGGCTACTTTGAAGAACCTAGAATATAAGACATATTTTCAGTCGTTTCACACTTTAAGTATTTCACTCCATGCTTTCATTCATAGTTTTGATGTCTTCAATGTGAATCTACAATTTTTAGAGTCATGAAAATAAAGAAAACTCTTTGAATGAGAAGGTGTGTCCAAACGTTTGGTCTGTACTGTATATATATATATATATATATATATATATATATAATTGAATTCTGCTCTATGAGCCAGTGTAGACCCCTACAGCCCAAGTATTAGGGGGTCTGCACTGACTCATAAAGCGGACTCCAATAATATGTGAGCAAATCAAAGTAAAAATAACACTAATTTATGATGATTTTGTTATGCAATCTTTATTTGTTTTTGCTGCCACTTTTGATTTCTAAGGGGAAAATAAAACAATCCCGATAACAGCTGATCATCAGGATTTTTATATTAAAGTTTAGCATTTGGTTTTGTTTTAGGACAGAGAGAAAGGGTCAAGTGACATTCACTGCCACTGTTTCTGGTCAAGATGGCGCACAGGATATATTGGGTTAAACAGTTATTCACATAATAATGGATCACGCTAAAACTAAAAATGTAAAGGGGATTGTCCAGTTTTCTTAATATTAGTTTTAAAGACCCTATCATGTCATTCTGCATTAAAATACCGGATCCACATTTTGTTACATCAGTTTAGCCAGAGCAGAAAACAGCTACAAAGAGTGTCACCATCTCTGGAGGACCCAATATGTCCATATTTATCTTTATTTAAGAGGGCACCATGTAATTCTTAATTTCTCCTGTGGTGGCGCTGTAGGGAAATCCAAGAATTATTGCTGAAAAACTCTGATTAACTCTATTTTTACTAAAGGGGAGTATAAAAAAAAGGTAACAAACCCTTTAAATTAATATTTTAATACCATACTGCAGGTGAGAATTATGTACGTGGCATTTAAGGCTTCCTGCATTAGGATTGATGGCTGAGGACAGGTTTTCTTGGTAGGTCAGGATGATGTATGATGGGATCCTACCCAGCAATAATATGGTATATTATAAATAGCTGTTGTGTCTATTAATACCGATGGTGCCCAGGAGATGTATATTCTCAGCGGTGAAGGTATATAGTCCGATAGGACATCATGGAGGTTTATACACCACAATTATTACATTTGCACAATTGCTGGTAAAAGCCATGTCAGTATTGGGTCCTATTGTAATAAGATCAGATTTTCATAATTGCAAAAATGTCATTGATGACCCTCCTCCATTGATCGAAGACATTTATTTATTTATTTTTGCATAAACGCATGTTTTTTAAAAAAAAATTGAAAAAAAAATGTACTAATTGACATTTACGGGTCTTTTGTTTCCCTGTACATTGCTGGCTGCAGAATGAGTTAACTGAGAATCCATCAGTGAGCCAGTTCTGGTTTGTAACGTAATCAGCTGAGAGAAACACAGAAAACAAAGGGATGGAGGAGTTTTCAGGCAGATTGACCTTACTGACGGATTCTCAGTTTACTCAATCTCAAGACACCCCCATTAATAACCCGGCAAGTGTACAGTTAAAAAAAAATACATATACAAGGAAAAACATTAGTTTATTTGAATAAAGACTTCCACTCACTCCCTCGTTCACCAACTTATTGAATAAAAAATATCCTGGAAGTTCTGACGTAATCCAACGGAGTAATGCCCAATAACGCCCATTGATTCTTTTCGAGCTTCTTTCTGAGGACGTTCTCAGAATGAGGCTCCATAAATCACTTCCGGTCAGCGGTAGGTGTGAGCTGTTGCTGACCGGGAGTGACCTATGGAGCTTAGTTCTTAGAACAAAGCTACATAGGAACTGATGGGCACCATGGGACATTACTCCATTGGATTACGTCGGAACGTCCAGCATTTCCTTTTAATTAATAAATTGGTGAATGTGGGAGTGTAGGGGAATTTTTATTCAAATTAACTATTTTTCCTTGTGTGTGTTTTTTTTTAACTCTATTTTTGCTGGGTTAGTAATGTCTGATAGAGGCCCCTCTATTACTAATTCACAGCTGACATCAACCACAAAGACCATTACTCCACTTGCCACCGAACCAGGGCAATCAGGAAGAGCCAGGCAAAAGGCCCATTTACACACAACGATATCGCTAACGAGATATCGTCAGGGTCACGGTGTTGGTGACGCACATCCGGCCTCGTTAGCGATGTCGTTGTGTGTGACACCTTTTTACGATTAGTAACGATCGCAAAAAGGTGTCAAATCGTTCGTCGTGTACACGCCGTTCATTTTGAAAAAATTGTTCCTCGTTTGGAGCGCAGGTTGTTCGTCGTTCCTGTGGCAGCACACATCGCTACGTATGACACCGCAGGAACGAGGAACAACATCGTACCTGCGGCCGCCCACAATGAGGAAGGAAGGAGGTGGGCGGGATGTTCGTTCTGCTCATCTCCGCCCCTCCGCTTCTATTGAGCGGCCGCTTAGTGACGCCGCTGTGACGCCAAATGAACCTCCCCCTTAAAGGAGAGATTGTTCGGCGGCCAAAGCAACGTCGGAGAACAGGTAATTGCGCGTGACGCTGCCGTAGCGATATCGTTCGCTACGGCAGCGATCACCCCGTGACGCGCCACCGACGTGGGCGGGTGCTATCGCTCGCGACATCGCTAGTGATGTCGCAGCATGTAAAGCCCGCTAAAGTGCCAGAGTTGTCACATCTAATAGATGCACCACTTCTGGGGTGGTGGCTGCAGGCTGTTATTTTTTAGGCTGGGATGGAACAAATTATAATGGCCCTTCCCACCCCGATAATACCGGCCCCCAGCTGTCTGCTTTACCTTTTCTGGTTATAAAAAATAAGGGGGACCTCACACCAATTATTTTTTTTTTACTTATTCCCTATCCACATTTATTTACCCCCATTTTGCTCCCTTTTTTAGAACCTTAGCCCTAACTGTGACCATTTTACAGTCCACCTTTTGGTCTCCATTGACTTATAAGGGTTTGGGGTCTGGGGTGAAGTCTCGGCTCTCATGTGTATGGGTGGTTACTTGCCAAGTTAGGAATAACCCCTTAAGTCAAGCTCCATCACTGCCTTAAGAGCCCCAGTACTCAGCAGAAGTCTTCCCTACTATGTAGATTGAGTAGGGAGTGGAGTTGAGCGGATAGTGAAAAATCCGGGTCCGGCGGCTACCCGGCGGGTTGAGAAAGAAGTCCGGATCCGATCCGGAGTTCGGCCCCATATATGTTGATGGGGAGTGGAATCCGAGGACGAGAGAGAGAGAAAAAGAAAAAAAAACGGATCTGTATCGTGCACCCGGAATCCCGCGTCCGGGTCGGACTCGGATCTGCCGTTCAAACCGTGCGGATCCGGATTTTGCCGATCCGGGTCCGCTCAACACTAGTAGGGAGCAGTAGAGAAGGGCAGCGGCGGACATTCCTCTACCATCCTCCGCTTCCTTTTATCCGCCACCATTCTGCTCCATCCGTCCGACCTCCTGAATGGAAACCAGGATCGGGGAAAGACAGAAGCTTATTTGCATCGCGTGTAGATAACTCCGGCACAAACCGCCGGCACTATGAATATAAAATGACATTTTGCAACCACGATTGGTTTGCAAATTAACTTTTGCTGCCCCCCCTCCCCCCTCCCCCCCTTTTGCCTTTGCCAGTGTGAAATGCTGGAACATTAAGACGGAGCGACTACAGGTGGGGAAAGCAGAAAATGCACGACGTTCCAATTCCTTTTATTTAATCCCGCAGCGCTCCTTTATTTACTACTTGTCTAAATCATATTTCACATTCGGCAACTCGGCTTCCGGGGAGGAAATATGTGTAAAATGAGACGGCAAGAATTGGGAGAGGAGCGGGGATTGAGAAATAAAGCAGGCTGCGAGATGCGATGATTTTATACCCTTCGTATCCATCTGTCCTTCTCATTTTGCTCCAATGCACAGTCTGCTTCTCCAAGAGGACGTTGTTGTGCAAATGTGGATTGACATTTAGCAGATCTGCATGCATTGTGAGTCCTCGGAAAATTACTTGCGCCTGTATTTGCATTCTGAGGATAGGAAATGGCCCAACATTTCCATTTTAACCCTTCTTCTTCATGAGGCCACATTTAAGCAATGTTTAAAGTGTATGCACCATGATTAGAAATTACCCTCATCCATAGGATTTACGGAAAACTTCTTGATTGCTGGGGTCCAACTGCTGAGACTCCACCAATCCAGACTCTGATGAGCCGTCTAATAGTAGCAGAGGCCGAGCATGAGCATCTCTCAATTTAACCACTGGATATAGCTGAGCACTGCACTCAGCTGGTCTCCAGCACACCCATTAATAGTGATGATTGTGCACTACCATGCTCGGGTGTTCAGTACTCATAACTAGTGATGAGCGGGCACTACCATGCTCGGGTGCTCTGTACACGCATCTAGTGATGAGCGAGCACTACCATGCTCAGGTGCTCAGTACTCGTAACTAGTGATGAGCGGGCACTACCATGCTCAGGTGCTCAGTACTCGTAACTAGTGATGAGCGGGCACTACCATGCTCGGGTGCTCAGTACTCGTAACTAGTGATGAGCGGGCACTACCATGCTCGGGTGCTCAGTACTCGTAACTAGTGATGAGCGGGCACTACCATGCTCAGGTGCTCAGTACTCGTAACTAGTGATGAGCGAGCACTACCATGCTCAGGTGCTCAGTACTCGTAACTAGTGATGAGCGGGCACTACCATGCTCGGGTGCTCTGTACACGTATCTAGTGATGAGCGAGCACTACCATGCTCAGGTGCTCAGTACTCGTAACTAGTGATGAGCGGGCACTACCATGCTCAGGTGCTCAGTACTCGTAACTAGTGATGAGCGAGCACTACCATGCTCGGGTGCTCAGTACTCGTAACTAGTGATGAAGGAGCACTACCATGCTCGACTGCTCGCTACTCGTAACTAGTGATGAGCGGGCACTACCATGCTCGGGTGCTCAGTACTGGTAACTAGTGATGAGCGGGCAGTACCATGCTCGGGTGCTCAGTACTCGTAACTAGTGATGAGCGGGCACTACCATGCTCAGGTGCTCAGTACTCGTAACTAGTGATGAGTGGGCACTACCATGCTCGGGTGCTCAGTACTGGTAACTAGTGATGAGTGGGCATTACCATGATCGGGTGCTCAGTACTCGTAACTAGTGATGAGTGGGCACTACCATGCTCAGGTGCTGAGTACTCGTAACTAGTGATGAGTGGGCACTACCATGCTCGGGTGCTCAGTACTCGTAACTAGTGATGAGTGGGCACTACCATGCTCAGGTGCTGAGTACTCGTAACTAGTGATGAGCGGGCACTACCATGCTCGGGTGCTCTGTACTCATAACTAGTGATGAAGGAGCACTACCATGCTCGACTGCTCGCTACTCGTAACTAGTGATGAGCGGGCACTACCATGCTCGGGTGCTCAGTACTGGTAACTAGTGATGAGCGGGCAGTACCATGCTCGGGTGCTCAGTACTCGTAACTAGTGATGAGTGGGCACTACCATGCTCGAGTGCTCGCTACTAGTAACTAGTAATGAGTAGGCACTACCATGCTTGGGTGCTCAGTACTCGTAACTAGTGATGAGCGAGCACTACCATGCTTGGGGAACTCAAGCATTTTCCCAGATGATTTTCCAAAAAAATGCTTGAGTTCCCTATTGACATTATACTCGAGTAATTGAGTCGCGCCCATTCGAACACCATCTGCTCGTTATGAGAACCAAATTACGAGGCTGCAACAAACAGGGGAATAACAATCAAAATGGAGAAGATGCGACTTCATGATGAATCCACAGCAGCTCCTTCCACCAAGGCGGACAGAATACAAATGGTTTTGTGTAATCAGCAAAGATTGCTGGGAAACCCTGCTACTTAAAAACAAAGGGGCATGGCTACAGAGCAGCTACAGCTGACCTGCACTGCTGTGACAGTAACCTGATGTAGGGACAGAGAGCCTGATTCCAGCAATGTATCACTTAGTTTACAGCCACTGTGATAGAATCCCAGGTTTCTGTATATTTATAACAGCAGTCTCAGCTGAGATGATTGTTGACAATTGACAAAAATCAGTTCTGTTACATTTTACATCATTTTTTTTGCAACCCGGCATGTAGACGTCCTGACGTAAACCCAACAACACCAGTAGCCTGAGGCAAACAGATTACTTTGCATTGTTAAGTAACATCTAAAAACTGAGTTTTATATTGTTTGTTTTATTTTGTTATTGTTTTATTTATTTTATACGTTACATCTATAATATACATTTTATTTAAAATTAATGTAATAAAGATTTATTTCTTAAATACATAAAAAAAAGCAATAAAATCTGCAAAGAGAGAACAATCCGGATTATTCACAGTAGCGAGAGACCTTCGGCGTCTCAATGACAAAGTATCTGGAGGGAAGCCTCGGAATGTCAGCAATATCCGCAGCTTTCATGGCGAGATATGAGATACAGAGGAACATCTGGAGCTGTCGGAGGGGCAGGTGCTACAATTCTACTATTCCAGATTCTGTCAAAGAGAGAAATGAGAGAAAACACCTGAAGCCGGATCCATCTGCCCAACGCAGAGCGCCGCGACGTGGACCGAGGGCCGACAGAACTACAGCGGCTGGAAGACGTCTGCGCCGAGTCATAGGAAAAGCCGGATCTCACAGCAAAGCGCAAAGATTTATTCCATTTTCTATCTATTTAGTAATGATTGGGCTGTGTAGTAGAAAATACTATCATCATTAGGGTAAGTTCACACAGTGCGTTTTTCGCGGCGTTTTTGCGCGTTTTTCGGCTGCGTTTTTACTCAGAAAACTGCTTTAATCATCCAGAAAGTAAATGATTAAAGGACCTATATCACAACAATTGCATTTATCCCTTATCCACACAATAGATGATAGATGAAGGCTGGGACCCCCAACATTCACAGGAAAGGGCACCCCTTGCCCCCCAAGTGAATAGAGTGGTAGTTACATTGATGACTACTGCTCCATTCACTTCTATGGGTCTGTGGGAGCGGAGAGCACATGTTACCACCAGTTCATTCACTTCTGTGGGAGTTGTAGTGTAATGTGTGACTACCAATTCATTCACTTCTATGGGAGTATAAGTATAATGTGTGATTTACATCCATTCACTTCTATGGGAGCAGTAGGGTAATGTGTGACCACCAATCTATTCACTTCTATGGGAGCATAAGTATAATATGTAATTGACACACCCTTCACTTCTATGGGAGCAGTAGTATAATGTTTCACCACCAATTCATTCACTTCTATGAGGCCAGCAATGTAATGTGTGACCAAAATGCCATTCACTTCAATGGGAGCAGTAATGTAATGTGTGAGCATTACTCCATTCACTTCTATGAGGTCAGTAGTGTAATGTTTGACTAAAATTCCATTAACTTATATGAGATCAGTAGTGTAATGTATGCCCACCAATACATTCACTTCTATGAGGTCAGTAGTGAAATATGTAATCTCCACTCTATTCACTTCTGTGTGAGCCGTGGTATAATGTGTGACCACCACTCCATTCACTTCTATGGGAGCAGCAGTGTAATGTGTGACCAATACTCCTTTCACTTCTATGGGAGCAGTAGTGTGATGTGTGATCACCACTATATTCACTTCAATGTGAGCAGTAGTGCAATGTGTGACCACCACTCCATTAACTTCTATGGGAGCAGTAGTGTAATGTGTGACCACCAATCCATTAACTTTTATGGAAGCAGTACTGTAATGTGTGACCACCAATCCATTTACTTCTATGGGAGCAGTAATGTGTGATCACCACTCCATTCACTACTATGAGGTCAGTAGTGTAGTGTGTGACCAAAACTCCATTCACTTCTATGAGGTCAGTAGTATAATGAGTGCACACCAATCCATTCACTTCTATGAGGTCAGTAGTGAAATATGTAATCTCGATTCCATTCACGTCTGTGTTAGCCGTAGTGTAATGTGTGACCATGGCTCCATTCACATCTATGGGAGCAGTAGTGTAATGTGTAACCACTACTCCATTCACTTCTATGAATCATGGCACAGCCTTGTGCATAGAGCCTGGAACGTCCTGTACAGTCTCCATATTTTGCAATACAATACTACCTGGCCCTGTCGGAGCCATATATACAGTGCCTACAAGTAGTATTCAACCCCCTGCAGATTTAGCAGGTTTGATAAGATGCAAATAAGTTAGAGCCTGCAAACTTCAAACAAGAGCAGGATTTATTAACAGATGCATAAATCTTACAAACCAACAAGTTATGTTGCTCAGTTAAATTTTAATAAATTTTCAACATAAAAGTGTGGGTCAATTATTATTCAACCCCTAGGTTTAATATTTTGTGGAATAACCCTTGTTTGCAATTACAGCTAATAATCGTCTTTTATAAGACCTGATCAGGCCGGCACAGGTCTCTGGAGTTATCTTGGCCCACTCCTCCATGCAGATCTTCTCCAAGTTATCTAGGTTCTTTGGGTGTCTCATGTGGACTTTAATCTTGAGCTCCTTCCACAAGTTTTCAATTGGGTTAAGGTCAGGAGACTGACTAGGCCACTGCAACACCTTGATTTTTTCCCTCTTGAACCAGGCCTTGGTTTTCTTGGCTGTGTGCTTTGGGTCATTGTCTTGTTGGAAGATGAAATGACGACCCATCTTAAGATCCTTGATGGAGGAGCGGAGGTTCTTGGCCAAAATCTCCAGGTAGGCCGTGCTATCCATCTTCCCATGGATGGCCAGGCCCCTTGGCTGAGAAACAGCCCCACAGCATGATGCTGCCACCACCATGCTTGACTGTAGGGATGGTATTCTTGGGGTCGTATGCAGTGCCATCCACTCTCCAAACGTCACGTGTGTGGTTGGCACCAAAGATCTCGATCTTGGTCTCATCAGACCAGAGAACCTTGAACCAGTCTGTCTCAGAGTCCTCCAAGTGATCATGAGCAAACTGTAGACGAGCCTTGACATGACGCTTTGAAAGTAAAGGTACCTTACGGGCTCGTCTGGAACGGAGACCAATGCGGTGGAGTACGTTACTTATGGTATTGACTGAAACCAATGTCCCCACTGCCATGAGATCTTCCCGGAGCTCCTTCCTTGTTGTTAGCCTTGACTCTTCGGACTCTTCGGACAAGCCTGGCCTCGGCACGGGTGGAAACATTCAAAGGCTGTCCAGGCCGTGGAAGGCTAACAGTAGTTCCATAAGCCTTCCACTTCCGGATGATGCTCCCAACAGTGGAGACAGGTAGGCCCAACTCCTTGGAAAGGGTTTTGTACCCCTTGCCAGCCTTGTGACCCTCCACGATCTTGTCTCTGATGGCCTTGGAATGCTCCTTTGTCTTTCCCATGTTGACCAAGTATGAGTGCTGTTCACAAGTTTGGGGAGAGTCTTAATTAGTCAGAAAAGGCTGGAAAAAGAGATAATTAATCCAAACATGTGAAGGTCATTGTTCTTTGTGCCTGAAATACTTCTTAATACTTTAGGGAACCAAACAGAATTCTTGTGGTTTGAGGGGTTGAATAATAAATGACCCTCTGAATAAACTTTTCACAATTTAAAAAAAAAAAAATAAAAAAAGAAATAACATTCTTTTTTGCTGCATTTCACACTTCCAGGCTGATCTACAGTCCAAATGTCACAATGCCAAGTAAATTCCGAATGTGTAAACCTGCTAAATCTGCAGGGGGTTGAATACTACTTGTAGGCACTGTAGGTACTGTCTGGCACCTCTATAGTGCGGATGTATAAAAGATCCCTTATATTAGACTAAGTCCAAAAATGATCGCTGTCTGCTCTGGAGGACACAGTCGCCACTCATTGCCTGCCCATTCATTACAATAGGAGGCAGGCAATGCTTTCTGTTAAGCATATTGCAGCTTCCCGTATGATAAGAGCTACACTCACAAAGTATCTGCAGTCTGTACACGCTCTGATCCATGCAGACATGTCTTGGAGCATCCAGTCCAATGTTGTGATTGCTTTCTTTATTTGCTTCTGCACCCCTATTGTGATGCTAGTCTCTATGTGGCGCTAGACACTACTTGCGTGCCGTGTGAACGGGGGGGTAGTCAGACAAGCAGGGGTCAGAAACCAGGAGGACACGTCAGGACATAGGGAGCAAACAAAGACGTAGTCAGGAGAAGGTCCGAGGTCATAAGCCAAGAGGTAACGACAGGAAACAGGGAGCAGGCAGAGACGTAGTAAAGACAGGCTGAGGGTCATGATTCCATAAGAGTAAGGGCGGCGTCACGCGCTACGATATATCGTGCGATATGTCGTCGGGGTCACGGATTCTGTGATGCACATCCGGCATCGTTAGAGATGTCGTAGCATGTGACAGCTACCAACGACTGTGAAAGAGCAAAAATACTCACCTTATCATTCATCGTTGACACGTCGTTCATTTTCATAATGTCGTTCCTCCTTCTGCGTGACGGTTCTTCGTCGTTCCCGAGGCAGCACACATCACTCAGTGTGACACCCGGGAACGACGAACACAGCCTACCTGCGTCCCGCCGGTAATGCGGAAGGAAGGAGGTGGGCGGGATGTTACGTCCCACTCATCTCCGCCCCTCTGCTTCTATTGGGCGGCCGCTGTGTGACGTCGCTGTGACGACGAACGTCCCTCCCCCTTCAGGAAGAGGATGTTCGCCACCCACAGTGAGGTCGTTCGGGAGGTAAGTACGTGTGACAGAGGTTAACGACTTTGTGCACCATGGGCAACAAATTGCCCGTGACGCACAAACGACGGGGGCGGGTGCGATCGCTCATGCGATCGCATGATAAATCGTCTTGTGTAACGTCACCCTTAGTATAGGATACAGGTAGCAGGCAGTGATATGGTCAGTAGAAGATCCGAGGTCAGAAGCCAGGTGGTAACGACAAAGACAGGGAGTGGGCAGAGAAGAGTCAATAACAGTCTAGGGTCGAGAAGCCAAGATCAGATAACTGTACAAAAACGGGAGCCAAGAGCACTTACTGCGGAACCAGGAAGTACGACTGGCGACGTTCCGGGAGAGCATGCTCATTAATGAAACAAAGCAAACACCAGGTCCCAGAACCAGCGTGAAACCCAGTGCTGAGAAACAACCTGTCTACAGGAGCTCAAGACACAAAGCAGAGCATCTCAACTGCAAAACACTCTGCGTGACTGAATATGCAAGTACTGGCTCTGCAGATGAGGAGAGCATGGCAGAACATCACAGTGCACAAGATGCTCTGCACATCAGAACTGTGACACCTATTTTTTTAGCTGCAGGATGGGAACAATTCCATTAAGAATGACGACAAGCGCTACAATCCCCATTGGGTCTGGGGATACAGAAATCACAGATGAAACACTCAATATTTCCAAGGGCATTCAATGATGTACCATTCTGACAGCTGGGACTTATGGATAAAGGGGATCCTCTGGATGGGGGGTAAATAATAAAGGCGGACACCCTCTTTAAACCATCGACTCGGGCGCTGCCTGCTGTCACTCGATTTTTGATCACTTTCTGCACTTTTGCAGCATCGCACTTATCCGGCATCTCTAGCTGAGATGTGATCACACCGGGGAGTGACGGCACACTGACACCTCTGAAAGCAATTATTGGCGTCTCACAACAACGCCGAGCAGCACAATAACAGTCTGCAAGACCATGCGGAGAATCGCGTCAGTCTGGAATGGAAAAGTTCAACTTCACAACAAGGAGAAAATGTAGAAAGTATCAGCAATTTATCGCAGGAGAAGGCTGAGAACGCACGGCTAGAATTAACCCAGGGTTACCCCAACAGCAAGAAGGATCAGTCCTCCGCAGGATCGGGGGCAAATGTACAATCGGTGGGGTCAGACCCCCCCCCCGTATGAAAAGAGTAGGGGTCCGAGTCCATCTGTGTATGACAGCAGAGGTCATGCGTATGCAGTGCTCCATTCAAGTGGACCCCCATTTTCAGAATCTGTGGGGGTCCCATTGTTGGTACCCCTCGTTTAATGAAGAAAAAAAAAACACAGAAATAACTTGAATCTGACATAAGTAATAATAAATAAAAAAATCTATGAAAATGAACAAATGAAAGTCAGACATTGTTATAAAAAATAAAACTCATGAAACAGGCCTGGACAGAAATGATGGTACCCCTGAAAATGATGTGACAAAAAGTACATGTTAAATCAAGGAGCGTCCACTAATTAGCATCACAGGTGTCTCACTCTTGTAATCAGTCAGTGGGCCTGTATATAGGGCTACAGATACTCACTGTGCTGTTTGGTGACATGGTGTGTTCCACACTCAACATGGACCAGAGGGAACGAAGGAAAGAGTTGTCTCAGGAGATTAGAAAGAAAATTATAGACAAACATGTTAAAGGTAAAGGTTATAAGACCATCTCCAAGCAGCTTGATGTTCCTGTGACTACAGTTGCGCAAACTATTCAGAAATGTAAGATCCATGGGACTGTAGCCACCAACCTCAATGGATGTGGCCGCAGGAGAAAAACTGATGACAAATCAAAGAGATTGATAATACGAATGGTAACAAAAGAGCCCTGAAAAACTTCTAAAGAGATTAAACGTCAACTTCAAGCTCAAGGAACATCAGTGTCAGATTGCACCATCCGTCAGTGTTTGAGTCAAAGTGGACTTCATGGGAGACGACCAAGGAGGACACCATTGTTGAAAACAAATCATAAAAATGCCAGACTGGAGTTTTCCAAACTATATGTTGACAAGCCACAAAGCTCCTGGGAGAATGTCCTATGGACAGATGACAGAAAAGGAACTTTTTGGCAAGGCACATCAGCTCTATGTTCACAGACGGAAAAATGAAGCATATCAAGAAAAGAACACTGTCCCTACTGTGAAACATAGAGGAGGCTCAGTTATGTTCTGGGGCTGCTTTGCTGCATGTGGCACAGGGTGTCTTGAATCTGTGCAGGGCACAATGAAATCTCAAGACTATCAAGGGATTCTACAGAGAAATGTGCATGAGCCAAGCGTCATCTGCTGCAAGCGTGAGCCCAGCGTCATCTGCTGCGAGCATGAGCTGAGCGTCATGTGCTACGAGCGTGAGCCGAGTGTTATCTGCTGCGAGCGTGAGCCGAGCGTCATCTGCTGCGAGCGTTAGCCGAACGTCATCTGATGCGAGCGTGAGCCGAGTGTCATCTGCTACGAGCGTGAGCCGAGGGTCATCTGCTGCGAGCGTGAGCCGAGCGTCATCTGCTGCGAGCGTGAGCCGAGCGTCATCTGCTGCGAGCGTGAGCCGAGCGTCATCTGCTGCGAGCGTGAGCCCGGCGTCATCTGCTGCGAGCATCATCTGAGTGTCATCTACTGCGAGAGTGAGCCGAGCATCATCTGCTGTGAGCGTGAGCCGAGCGTCATCTGCTGCGAGCGTGAGCCGAGCGTCATCTGCTGCGAGCGTGAGCCCGGCGTCATCTGCTGCGAGCATCATCTGAGTGTCATCTGCTGCGAGAGTGAGCCGAGCATCATCTGCTGTGAGCGTGAGCCGAGTATCATCTGCTGCAAGCATCATCTGAGTGTCATCTGCTGCGAGCGTGAGCCGAGTATCATCTGCTGCGAGAATCATCTGAGTGTCATCTGCTGCGAGCGTGAGCCGAGTATCATCTGCTGCAAGCATCAGCTGAGTATCATCTGCTGCGAGCGTGAGCCAAGTATCATCTGCTGCAAGCATCATCTGAGTATCATCTGCTGCGAGCGTCAGCTGAGTATCATCTGCTGCAAGCATCATCTGAGTATCATCTACTGCAAGCATCATCTGAGTGTCATCTGCTGCGAGCATGAGCCGAGGGTCATCTGCTGCTAGCATGAGCTGGACGTCATCTGCTGCGAGCGTGAGCCTAGCGTCATCTGCTGCGAGCATGAGCCGAGCGTCATCTGCTGCGAGCATGAGCCGGACGTCATCTGCTGCGAGCGAGAGCCAAGGGTCATCTGCTGCGAGCCTGAGCTGAGCGTCATCTGCTGCAAGCGTGAGCCGAGCGTCATCTGCTGCGAGCATGAGCCGGACGTCATCTGCTGCGAGCGAGAGCCGAGGGTCATCTGCTACGAGTGTGAGCCGAGCATCATCTGCTGCGAGCGTGAGCCGAGCATCATCTGCTGTGAGCGTGAGCCAAGCGTCATCTCCTGCGTGCCTTAGCTGAGCGTCATCTGCTGCAAGCATGAGCCGGACGTCATCTGCTGTGAGCGGGAGCCGAGGGTCATCTGCTGCGAGTGTGAGCCGAGCGTCATCTGCTGCGAGCATGAGCCCGGTGTCATCTGCTGCAAGCGTGAGCCGAGCTTCATCTGCTACGAGCGTGAGCCGAGCATCATCTGCTGCGAGACTGAGCTGAGTGTCTTCTGCTGCAAGCATGAGCCGGACGTTATCTGCTGCGAGCGTGAGCCGAGGGTCATCTGCTGCGAGTGTGAGCCGAGCGTCATCTGCTGCGAGTGTGAGCCGAGCGTCATCTGCTGCGAGCGTGAGCCGAGCGTCATCTGCTGCGAGTGTGAGCCGAGCGTCATCTGCTGCGAGCGTGAGCCGAGCGTCATCTGCTGCGAGCGTGAGCCAAGCGTCATCTGCTGCGAGCCTGAGCCGAGCGTCATCTGCTGCGAGCGTGAGCCGAGCGTCATCTGCTGCGAGCGTGAGCCCGGCGTCATCTGCTGCGAGCGTGAGCCGAGCGTCATCTGCTGCGAGCGTGAGCCGAGCGTCATCTGCTGCGAGCGTGAGCCGAGCGTCATCTGCTGCGAGCTTGAGCCCGGCGTCATCTGCTGCGAGCTTGAGCCCGGCGTCATCTGCTGCGAGCGTGAGCCGAGCGTCATCTGCTGCGAGCTTGAGCCCGGCGTCATCTGCTGCGAGCGTGAGCCGAGCGTCATCTGCTGCGAGCGTGAGCCGAGCGTCATCTGCTGCGAGCATGAGCCGAGCGTCATCTGCTGCGAGCATGAGCCGAGCGTCATCTGCTGCGAGCGTGAGCCGAGCGTCATCTGCTGCGAGCATGAGCCGAGCGTCATCTGCTGCGAGTGTGAGCCGAGCGTCATCTGCTGCAAGCGTGAGCCGAGCGTCATCTGCTGCGAGCGTGAGCCGGATGTCATCTGTTGCGAGTGTACAGAAGTATTATTCCTCAGTGTGAGTGAGCCCTGAATATAAGAGAAAGATCTGTTCTGCAGCAAAAGGGTTCAGTATTTAACTCAATATTCCGGCTCACAGCTATGGAGCTTCTGCACATGCCTAAATCAAAGAATATTGCATATCAGTAATAATTAAACAACACATGAGAAAAATATAAACAATTATCTTCAAGGAGCTGCTTTCCTCTGAGTCTCAAACACATCAAGGCATCCGGTTTCTGTACATCTTAGCTACAAAACAACATCTTACAGGACATTCCAAGGATGTCTGCAGACCTAACTGGTTTCTTTAAAGGGAATCTGTCAGTAAGATCCACCCTCCTAAGCGTCTGTATGTCACGCAGGTCATAAGAAGCTGAATAAATGATACTTTGATATCTGTGATCAGAAGTCTTACTCCAGAGAAATCATGTTTTACTTAAAATGTAAATGAGCTGTTGAGATCTATGGACCAAACATAGTTCTCCCATAGATTTTGACTCCAGACATTATTTTTAATGAAAGGGGGCATTACCAGTGTGAGACATGTATATCAAGAGAGCAGACTGTCAGTCATTACATGTCTCACACTGGTAATGCCCCCTTTCATTTAAAATAAGCTCTGGAGACAGAGTCTCAGGTATATCTCTTACTTATACAATGACTGATAACACCTCTATGTACAGTAGATGGCACAGGATTCACCAATCAGAATAGGTGATGTCACAGATCACCTCCACCCCTCCTGTAAAATGACTGATAACACCTCTATATACAATAGATAACACAGGATCCACTAATCAGAATAGGTGATGTCACAGCTCACCTCCTCTTCCTGTACAATGAATGAAACATCTCTATATACAGTAGATAACACAGGATCCATCATTCACAATAGGTGATGCCACAGCTCACTGCCTCCTCCTCCTCCTATACAATGACTGATAAGACATCTACATACAGTAAATAACATAGGATCCATCATTCACAATAGGTGATGTCACAGCTCACCTCCTCCTCCTGTACAATGACTGATAATACCTCTATATACTGTAGATAACATATGATCCACCATTCACAATAGCTGATGTCACAGCTCACTGCCTCCTCCTCCTCCTATACAATGACTGATAAGACATCTACATACAGTAAATAACATAGGATCCATCATTCACAATAGGTGATGTCACAGCTCACCTCCTCCTCCTGTACAATGACTGATAATACCTCTATATACTGTAGATAACACAGGATCCACCATTCACAATAGGTGATGTCACAGCTCACCTCCTCCTCCTCCTGTACAATGACTGATAACACCTCTATATACAGTAGATAACACAGAATCCAATCATTAGAACGAATGATGTCACAGCTCACCTTCTCCTGTACAATGACTGATAACACCTCTGTATAAAGTAGATAACACATGATCCACCATTCACAATAGCTGATGTCACAGCTCACCTCCTCCTCCTGTATAATGACTGATAACACCACTATATACAGTCGATAACACAGGATCCACCATTGACAATAGGAAATGTCACAGCACACCTCAGAAATTAAAGCCTCATGTGTTGAGCCTGGACTGCTACCGAGGCTCTTTTGTGTACTATATATATATATATATATATATATATATATATATATATATATATATTTACACAATAAGTAAATATAACAATGAACCAGGCATATAATATGTAGCTGACAATACATACACGGCTCCAGTGTCCCCAGCCCATACCTCTCGCGCTGTGCTGGGATGTACTGGTTATGCTCCATTTAGTGCAGAAATGCTGTGGGAAGTGGGAACCTGTATGTCATGACCTTGTGTATGGAGAATAGAAGCTGGTAATGGCGCGGCCCTATACACCGCTCACAATCAGCACTTATACAATCACAATGGAAGGAAATAAAAATGTTCCCAGATGTTTTCATTGCACTATAAAATATTAATGGATTTCTTTTTTTGTATTTTTTTCTACAGACCTATAGATAGAAAGATATAAATACACAGAATATATATATCTATATATAGACACGGAATTAATCTAACAGAAATATCTGTAGGTAACATCACCAGATAGAATCATAGAACAGGAGTAAATAGATACCGACAGGAGCATTCTTCTTCTGAACCAAACATTCTATAACATTGAGCTAATTTACACAAATTACATGTTGGATTAAGCTATTTCCATTTTATTTCTTCTCGAGGTGTCACGATTTTGACCTTTTCAAAAACTGGTTATAGATTAATTGTTCTGGGAACGCTGCATGCTAATTGAACAATTAGAGTGTGAATATGTACGAGGAGCCGAGGGAGAAAAACATCATGTCATCACTAACATCACAGGAATGGGCTTATTATAAGAAATAGAGGGATAGATAGATAGATAGATAGAGGGATAGATAGATAGATAGAGGGATAGATAGATAGATAGATAGATAGATAGATAGATAGATAGAGGGTTAGATAGATAGATAGATAGATAGATAGAGGGATAGATAGATAGAAGGATAGAAGGATAGATAGATAGAGGGATAGATAGATAGATAGATAGATAGATAGATAGATAGATAGATAGATAGAAGGATAGAAGGATAGATAGAGGGATAGATAGATAGATAGATAGAAGGATGGATAGAGGGATCATAGATAGATGGATAGATACATATAGATAGATAGATAGATAGATAGATAGATAGATAGATAGATAGAGGGATAGAAGGATGGATAGAGGGATCATAGATAGATGGATGGATGGATAGAGGACAGATAGATGGATAGATACATATAGATAGATAGATAGATAGATAGATAGATAGAGGGATAGATAGATGATAGATAGATAGAGGGATAGATACATAGATAGATAGAGGGATAGATAGATAGAGGGATAGATAGATAGATAGAAGGATAGATAGAGGGATAGATAGATAGAGGGATAGATAGATAGATAGAAGGATAGATAGATAGATAGATAGATAGAGGGATAGATAGATGGATAGATAGATAGATAGAAGGATAGATAGATAATGGATAGATAGATAGATAGATAGAGGGATAGATGATAGATAGATAGAGGGATAGATAGATAGATAGAGGGATAGATAGATAGAGGGATAGAAGGATGGATGGATAGATACATATAGATAGATAGATAGATAGATAGATAGATAGATAGATAGATAGATAGAAGGATGGATGGATAGAAGGATCATAGATAGATGGATGGATGGATGGATAGAGGACAGATAGATGGATAGATACATATAGATAGATAGATAGATAGATAGATAGATAGAGGGATAGATAGATAGATAGATAGATGGATAGATACATATAGATAGATAGAGGGATAGATAGATAGATAGATAGATAGATAGATAGATAGAAGGATGGATGGATAGAAGGATAATAGATGGATGGATGGATGGATAGATAGATAGAAGGATGGATGGATAAAGGACAGATAGATGGATAGATACATATAGATAGATAGGAAGGATGGATGGATAGATAGAAGGATGGATGGACAGAAGGATAATAGATAGATAGATGATAGGTAAATATTAGATAAATATCACGTCTCAGAGCCCTGAAAGTGTAAACAGAACCTTTAAACACCAACTAGTACAATACTGCCCCCTATGGACACGATATGGAGAATGTTTATCTGCAGAGAAATACAAAGTTGTGAAGCAGCTAAGAATTGTAATGTTTCCTCTTTGTATCCTGATGACCTGATGCCGTCATTCAGAATATAATCTTTCCATTTTACATCAGTCCTGTATTTCTTACTTTACATTTTACAGCAGAGAATAAATCTTGCTATTTTACACAGGAGCTCTCTGGAGATGTATGCTGGATCTGCGTGCTAGTATCATCTTATATCTGATCCTATATAATAATGATGGCTTCCTATTTGGCTAGTCCCCTGGTGCACTTGTCACAGTCTCTAACCTATGACTTAATAGCTCTTGTAAAACTACAACTCCCAGCATGCATCAAAAGCTTTGTAGTTTTGCATCAGGTGGAGAGAAACTTCATCATATTGAAAATTCACTTTCTCAAGCAGCTTCATATTCTTCATTAGCCCATTATAACAATTCAATACAAAGCACCATCAGCAATAAATACATTTTTATTCCTTTAATCCAGCATCTAATAACCCAACAGTCCGACAAATGCAATAAAGTTTGTATTATGAAAACAAAGAAGGAGTTTGGAAATTTCCCTAAATTTGGATACAGCAGTAAATAATGGGAATGTTCCCCTCTGTTATACAGTAGATGAGTTTTATGTATGTTTTTCTGTCTGTCCAATAATCCAAAGAGCAAATCTCATAGATAAATGTACATTATAGGGTTCTATGAAAGCATAAACACAAAACAAAGTATCAAGTTTACAAATATATCAACATATGAAAGATTGTATCCAATCCTCATCACTCCATGTGACTCAGTCCTGCTAGAGATAGAATGTTTTCTAATCAGAGGGGATGATGAGAGTATTTATACCAGGAGCTTGATTCCTCCTTTTTTGTCCACTTTTTGTTGTTTTTGCCTGTTTTACACTTGCACTTTGCTTTTTTTTTTTAATTTGCACCTTTTTTAGCGTCTATTTTATCTATTTGCCTGCTCATTTTATGTCGGTTATTGTGGACGTTATTTTATTTCCATCTGAATTATCAATTGCAACTTTATAAAAAGGCGCCAAATATTTCTGCAAACGTACCCCACTTACCCCCATTAACCCATTCTATGAACTCCTGACTTTTTTTTTATAAATGTTCTAGTGGATCTTGCAACCTTTTGAGCTAAAATATTGCAAAAAGGTTAAAGAGCACTTTCGATTTTGAACAAAACTTATGAAACACGGCGACCGTTTTAGATTTTTTTTAGATAAAAATGTGGAAAAAAAACATACAAATATTGAATGAGGCATAAAATGCATAAAAATTAAAGTGAACCAGTCAGGGGTTAAATCTAAGGTTTGCTGTGTAGGTGGTCTCACGCTGAGTAAATCGATACCTTCAGTGTAGAAATAAATCCTGACATTGCTGAGAAATCCAATGTTGAAGTGATATGCAAATGAGCTGCAAGTGCATTGGGGCGTGACAAAGCACTTCCAGCCCTCACTCTTTTTTCCCTGCCCGGCCCTTGCCTCCTGATTGACAGGTTAGTCCGGAATCTGTCATCTGCTGCCCCTTACCAAAATCTAAAGCAAATCTGTCCATCAAATGCAAGATGCAAGGGCCAGAGATGGAAGTGCTTAGTCACACCCCAAAGCACTTGCAGCTCATTTGCATATAACTTCAACGTTCAATTTCTCAGCAACAGTAAGGCGGATTTATACACCAAAGGTATCGATTTACTCAGGGCAAGACCAGCCAAACTATGACTTAACTCAGAACTTCCTGACAAGAAGGCTCCCTTTAACGTATTTGGTATTTCACGTGTGAGAGTGTGCACAAGTATTCTCACTAGTAAAGTGTGGCCAGGAAGATTATTAGGTTCACACTGGTCAGATCACAACCAATATATATATATATATATATATATATATATATATATATATATATATATATATATATATATCTATTTATATCTATTTATATACTCTACAGTTCAAAAGTTTAGGGTCACTTAGATATTTCCTTATTATTGAAAGAAAAGCACATTTTTTTCAATGAAGCTCACATTAAATTAAACAGAAATCCCCTCTATACATTGTTAATGTGGTAAATGACTATTCTAGCTGCAAACGTCTGGTTTTGAATGCAATATCTACATAGGTGTATAGAGGCCCATTTCCAACAACCACCACTCCAGTGTTCTAATGGTACATTGTGTTTGCTAACTGTGTTAGAAGGCTAATGGATGTTTAGAACTCCCTTGAAAACCCTTGTACAAGTATGTTAGCACAGCTGAAAACAGTTATGCTGATTAGAGAAGCTATAAAACTGACCTTTCTTTGGGCTATTTGAGAATCTGGAGTATTACATTTGTTGGTTCCATTAAACTCTCAAAATGGCCAGAAAAAGAGAACTTTCATGTGAAACTTGACAGTCTATTCTTGTTCTTAGAAATGAAGGATATTCCATGCAAGAAATTGCCAAGAAATTAAAGATTTCCTACAACGGTGTGTACTACTCCCTTCAGAGGAGAGCACAAACAGGCTCTAACCAGAGTAGAAAGAGAAGTGGGAGGCCGCGCTGCACAACTGAGCAGCAAGACAAGTACATTAGAGTCTCTAGTGTGAGAAATCGACGCCTCACAGGTCCTCAACTGGCAGCTTCATTAAATAGTACCCGAAAAACTACAGTGTTAACGTCTACAGTGAAGAGGAGACTCCGGGATGTCGGCCTTCAGGGCAGAGTGGCAAAGAAAAAGCCATATATAAGACTGGCTAATAAAAGGAAAAGATTAATATGGGCAAAAGAACACAGACATTGGACAGAGGAAGATTGGAAAAAAGTGTTATGGACAGACAAATCGAAGTTTGAGGTGTTTGGATCACACAGAAGAACATTTGTGAGATGCAAAACAACTGAAAAGATGCTGGAAGACTGCCTGACGCCATCTGTCAAGCATGGTGGAGGTAATGTGAGGGTCTGGGGTTGCTTTGGTGCTGGTAAAGTGGGAGATTTGTACAAAGTAAAAGGGATTTGAATAAGGAAGGCTATCACTCCATTTTGCAACGCCATGCCATACCCTGTGGACAATGCTTGATTGGAGCCAATTTCATCCGACAACAGACAATGACCCAAAGCCACCTCCAAATTATGCATGTACTATTTAGGGAAGAAGCCGGCAGCTAGTATTCTATCTGTAATGGAGTGGCCAGCCCAGTCTCCAGATCTCAACCCTATAGAGCTGTTGTGGGAGCAGCTTGACCGTATGGTGCAAAAGTGCCCATCAAGCCAATCCAACTTGTGGGAGGGGGGAAGCATGGGGCGAAATATCTCCAGATTACCTCCGCAAATTAACCGCTAGAATGCCAAAGCTCTGCAAAGCTGGAATTGCTGCAAAGGAGCATTCTGTGCCGAAAGCAAAGTGTGAAGAGAACATTATTATGTAAATCAAGTAAAAATCATTATCTCTAACCTCATCACTGTCTGGACGATATTCTCTATTCATTATACAACTCATCTGATAAATAAAAGTAGGATATTCATGGAAAAGACAAAATTGTCTGGGTGACCCCAAACTTTTGAACTGTGGGATATATATATATCTCATATATATATATATATATATATATATATATATATATATATATATATATATATATATATATATATATATATATATATATATATATATATATATATATATATCTGAGATATGTCTATATATATATATATATATATATATATATATATATACACTTTATATATTTAAGAAATTTGGTAGATTTTTGCAGGGTCTAATCCACTATCACTTACACAACATGTTGTGCCAGGTGATATCAAGGGTGCTTGTACTTCTAGACATTTATCTCCAGTAAATAATAACTTTATTTTCAGGATTCCATCTTTGCAGGTAAGGATATAGTTGCATAGGATATAAGCTAGGGACATATACTGGATGTTTATGTCATATCTATATTCTAAAGTGGAGAAACTTTCCTCTACTGTTATATAGGGGGCGGTAGATTTCCAATCCAGTAATAGTGATTGCACCTAATAGTAAACCTTAAAGTGAAAGACCATTTGTCAAAATCATTGACATTAAATTATAAATCCAGATTAATTTATTAATATTTATTTCTAATTATTTCTATCTTCTGACACAGAGCTCCAGTTATATGATAAGATGTCCCTGCAGCCACCACTAGAGGGAGATAAGGAGCTAGCTGCATACTGAGATACAATTGAGTTCTAAGCATGAACTGTATGCAGTGAGCTCCCCCTAGTGGATGCCGCAGACATGAAGGATTATATGACACAGCTGTTTCTATGCAGGGGATTTGGTTCTCTGTACCAGAAAGCTGACGATCCATTTGCATTAAGACATTAGTCAGCAAAGTATTTTGGAGTAAAACGAAGCAACATGGTGTTTACTTGCAGATGATTGCAATCTGGTTTGAGAGTGATAAGTATAGGTTGAGTTCTCGGAGATTTTAGATCCTTGACACAGTAATAATATATTAAAGCATAATAGAAATCTGCAGACCTAGGACCTAATAGCTGGGACTATGACTATGATCAGTATATTCTACGTGTGTTATCTCCCACCGTACCCCAAGTCTTGTAAATTGGAGGTGTGACGTTACATGGGCGCTGCCATAGTCTGTTGATCTCTGTCCAGTGTACTCTATGCTGTGAATGCATTACACAGAAGGAATACAAATGAATATTTGTAAATAAAAATATTATAAAGTATCTACGTCCCATAAAAATGGCACAAGAGGATAGATCTGTCATATATGTGTACGCACTGTTTACATGACTGGACGGATGCCGTACACCCATGAATAGCACCCCGATGATACAGTATGATACCTCCACCTGCAATATATGCGTATATGCACATATATATGTATATATATATATATATGTATATATATATACACAGTATATATAATGGGGTGACGTTACTGAGGATGGGGCAGCAGAACGGTCGTCACTTTGGCACTGAGCTGCTCACAATCTCTTACTATATTAAATTAAAGCGCTCCCTGGAGTTTAGTCGCATCCACGGGTGTAAACTTCCCCTTCCCAGATGCCAGCGTGCCCCACATATAAGTGTAATTACTATTGATTCTCTCCCGTCTCCAGAATAAATAGACACCTGTTTCCCAGTAAACATTTCATCTCCTGGAACATCAATGCTCTGATTGAGGGGGAAAGTTGTGCATGTAGCCGGGCATGGGTGGCTGCCAGCACTTGGCACAGGATGGGTTCCCAGGCACTTGGTGAATGCAGAGGGCACAATGCTCAGGATTTCTCCCAGGAGCTGTCCAGCACTAACACGACTTCTCAGCCATTTCTTGAGATTTATTATTCAGGGTCATTTCTAGGAGATCTCAGCCTCCTCGCATCCTCTGCACTGGAGAGGGTGGATTCAGTATATGGGCACATGGCAGTGCTGGGGGGGCGCATAGCATAGCTGTTGGGCACATTGTACTGCTGGGGGGGCACATGGTACTCCTGGGGGTACAAGGCACTGCTGGGGGGGGGGGGGCACATGGCACTGCTGGGGGGGCACATGGCACTGCTGGGGGCACAAGGTACTGCTAGGGGCACATAGTACTGCTGTGGGGGCACATGGCACTGCTGGGGGGGGGCACAAGGCACTGTTGAAGGCACATGGCACTGCTGGGGGCACAAGGCACTGCTAGGGGCACATAGTACTGCTGGGGGGGCACATGGCACTGCTGGGGGGGCACATGGCACTGCTGGGGGGCACAAGGCAGTGCTCGTGGGTAATGGCACTGCTGGGAGGGCACATAGTACTACTGGGGGGGCACATGGCACTACTGGGGGGCACAAGGCAGTGCTCGTGGGTACATGGCACTGCTGGGAGGGCACATAGTACTACTGGGGGGGCACATGGCACTACTGGGAGGCACAAGGCAGTGCTCGTGGGTACATGGCACTGTTGGGGGGCACATGGCACTGCTGGGGGGCACATGGCACTGCTGGGGGGCACATGGCACTGCTGGGGGGCACAAGGCACTGCTAAGGGGGCAC